>NC_140174.1:110340209-110367399 GCF_963971535.1 Notolepis coatsorum
TAACCCTTCTGCTGCCAGTCAACTCATCACAACTTAACCCTTTCACTGCCGCACTACCAAACGGTTAACTCTTTCACTGCGACAATACACAGCAGGTTAACCCTTTCACTGCCACACAATAGCAGGTTAACCCTTTGCTAACTCTTTGGTAGTGCGGCAGTGAAAGGGTTAACCCCTTGTGTTACTCACCACTGTCTGTTCCCAGTCAACTCAGCCCAACTTAACCCCTTGTGTTACTCACCACTGTCCCAGTCAACTCATCCAAACTTAACCCCTTGTGTTACTCACCACTGTCTGTTGACAGTCAACCCATCCTAATTTACCCCCCCCCCCCCCCCCCCCCCCCCCCTTTGAAGGAAGCCTAATCTGGGTTCTTACATATTGGGAGTGATTTAATTCCATCCAGAACGCACTTGTCAGTGTTTTGATTTGTGAGTAACCTATATAGAAGGATTTAATGGGCTTGTGTCTCTTTACACCTGCACTGTGTGGTTTGAGGGGCAAGTTGAATCTCTCATCAATAGAAGAAAGATCAATTGTAATCGTGACTATTTCGATGATTGAATTTATTTGACAACTTTGAAAAAAGAAATCTTTCTGTGTGTGACGCCCTTGTTGTGTGCTCTCTCTCTCTCTCTCTCTCTCTCTCTCTCTCTCTCTCTCTCTCTCTCTCTCTCTCTCTCTCTCTCTCTCTCTCTCTCTCTCTGCCAGGCTGTGATGAGCACTGTGTAGAATGCCAGGGCCCTGGTCTGTGTGAGCGCTGCGAGCCGCCCTACTCCCGCCTGCAGGGGCGCTGTGTCCTGGAATGTGGCAGGAAGCACTTCCTGGAAGCCTCCTCCCACGTCTGCACGCGTAAGTCTAACTGTAGTAACTTTACTTACCTGGACTGGACACGTAGCAGCCGTGGGGTTTCTCTCATTAGTAACTTTACTTACCTGGACTGGACACGTAGCAGCCGTGGGGTTTCTCTCATTAGTAACTTTAGCTACCTGGACTGGACACGTAGCAGCCGTGGGGTTTCTCTCATTAGTAACTTTAACTACCTGGACTGGACACGTAGCAGCCGTGGGGTTTCTCTTGTTAGTAACTTTAGCTACCTGGACTGGACACGTAGCAGCCGTGGGGTTTCTCTCATTAGTAACTTTAACTACCTGGACTGGACACGTAGCAGCCGTGGGGTTTCTCTTGTTAGTAACTTTAACTACCTGGACTGGACACGTAGCAGCCGTGCGGTTTCTCTTGTTAGTAACTTTAACTACCTGGACTGGACACGTAGCAGCCGTGGGGTTTCTCTCGTTAGTAACTTTAGCTACCTGGACTGGACACGTAGCAGCCGTGGGGTTTCTCTCGTTAGTAACTTTAGCTACCTGGACTGGACACGTAGCAGCCGTGGGGTTTCTCTCGTTAGTTACTTTAGCTACCTGGACTGGACACGTAGCAGCCGTGGGGTTCCTCTCGTTAGTAACTTTAGCTACCTGGACTGGACACGTAGCAGCCGCGGGGTTTCTCTCGTTAATAACTTTAGCTACCTGGACTGGACACGTAGCAGCCGCGGGGTTCCTCTCGTTAGTAACTTTAGCTACCTGGACTGGACACGTAGCAGCCGCGGGGTTTCTCTCGTTAGTAACTTTAGCTACCTGGACTGGACACGTAGCAGCCGTGCGGTTTCTCTCGTTAGTAACTTTAGCTACCTGGACTGGACACGTAGCAGCTGTGTGGTTTCTCTCGTTAGTAACTTTAGCTACCTGGACTGGACACGTAGCAGTCGCAGGGTTTCTCTCGTTAGTAACTTTAACTACCTGGACTGGACACGTAGCAGCTGTGTGGTTTCTCTCGTTCCTACCCTAGGTCTGGGACATGCACAGTATGTAAGATGCATTTTTTTCTAGATCTTGAGAGGTTTTGCAATGAAATAAAAGAAATAGTCAGTTTTTTGGGTGAATCCTTTTGGAATTAAAGGTGCTATAGATAACGAAAGGTTATCCTATAACCTAGTTATATGAATACTGGCAGAGCATCTCGCTCTTTGCCATTATGAGATAACTCTTATCTCCTAGCACCTACTGTGCTCATGCACAAACAATTTGCACTCATGCACATGACCAGGCCACGCCCCCTGCTATAAGACGCCGGACATGGTCACACTCTACCTTCCTCGGAAAAAAAGTTTCCAACATTGAAAACCCAACCAAGGGACCTCAGGGCGCCAAGAGCGAGACGCTCTGCCAGTATTCATATAACTAGTTTATAGGATAACCTTTCGTTATATATCATACTGGTCATCGCGTCTCGCTCTTTGCCATTATGAGATATGGGACAGAGCGGACGCGTGACCCGACAAGTGTACCCCCTGAGGGCCCGTAAGCCCCACTACCAGGGAGGAGGGGAGTCCCGTCCACCCGCCCGTCCTAACGAAGGGGGGGAGGCAGTCAACTCCACCAAAGTGCGAAAAAGGGGGAACCAGACACCCCTGAAAAACGTACAGCACAGGCGAGACCACGTGTGACACATCACTCCGTGGCACACACCTACACACCCCTGCTAGCCCACCAAAGGCGGGACGCAGGAGAGGTCCCAGACCTCAGAACCGCCTGGGAGACAGAACCCCCAGTCATGTCCACGAGGGAAAACTTAACGAAGGGACCCGGGGAGGACCAGGAGGCCGCAGCACAGATGTCCTCCACCGAGGCCCCCCCTAACAGGGCAGCAGCCCGAGGGGGGACCTGTCCAGCCAACGTGCAGCAAAAGGCAACGCCCCCGCACAACCAATGTGACAGGCGCTGCTTGGACAGCGCCTCACCCGCGCAAGGGCCACCGTAACAAACAAACAGTTGAACGGAAGCCCTGAGAGCCAGAGTCCTGAGGTAAACCCCCAGTGCATGGACAGGACACGACAGGTGAAGGCCCGCCTCCAACTCACTTGCGTGAGGAGGCGGACGAACGCCTGAACCACAATATCCCTGGAGCGAAAGAGCTCCGGATATTCTTTGGCACGAAGACTGGATTAGGCCTCAGAGTCGCACCGCTATCGGCCGAATAGACAGGCACTCAGGCCGCACCGAGAGAGCACACAGCTCACCCACGCGGAGGTGATGGCCAAAAAGAATGCAGTCTTCAAGACAGCAGATCCAATGGCGCCTGCTCAAGAGGCTCAAACGGGGCCTCCGACAACCGGCCCAGGACCAGTTGGAGGTCCCACTCGGAGACAGAGAAACATTCCACAGGCTTGAGACGCAGAGCGCCAAGCAGGAACGTCCCACGAGAGGGTGGCTGAACCAACGTTCCGCCCCCACACTCGCCTATACGCCACTCCCCAGCGAGAGCCCTCAGGCAGAGCAGATGGAGAACACCCATAGCCAGAGCCTATGACGCACTCCTACCTGTCTGACAATATACGACGCTGATGTCGTGTTGTCCATCCTGACCAAAACACGCTTGCCCACCACAAGGTGGTCGAGCCGTTTGAGGACCAGAAGGACTGCCTTCAATCCCAAGACATTGAATGTAGCGCAAACCTGGCAGCATGAGGGAGGCATCGGTGAAGACCGTGACGTGTGACAGCCTGCTGCCCAAGGGGACCCCGCAGGTGAGGGCACCAGACCCTCCCCAGAAGACGAGGTCCCCCAGTACTGACATGGGAACCTTCAGCCGCTTCCATACGTCTCACACCAGGTCCATTTTCATTCTGGAAAAAACCACCTCTGTATCCTCCTCATGAAGAGGAGGCCAAGAGGGACCCCAGCAGCAGGCGCATCACGGACAGCGTTGTAACCGTCCTAGGACGGAACCTCCCGAGCGCGCCGAGAACCCATCCACTCGCCGCCGCTCCGAGAGAGATGCCCATATAGACCTTGAGCTTAGAAAAAGCCCAAGTACTCCACCCGTTGACTGGGAAGAGGAGAACTCTACTTCCAGTCTACAGCAAAACCCAGGCTTGTGAGACACCACCTGCCTGGTATGAGACCTGGCGATCTACCCTGACTGGCCAAGGACCAGAACGTCGTCCAGGGCAGAATTCGTAACCCCCGACGACGCAGAGGCCCCAGCACGGTCTCCACGCACTTGGTGAAGATGCGGGGAGCCAGAGAGTAGCCGAACGGCAGCCTCTGGTACCTGTACGCTAAGCCTTGCAAAGGAAGCGCAGGTATGCCTTAGGATGGAAGATCGGGATGCGAATACGCATCCTACAGGTCTATGGAGGTGAACCAGGCCCCCACCTGACAGCGTCTAACAGGTGGGAGACGGTCAACATTCTGAACCTTCCATGGGACAGGTCCAGTATGGGTCTGACACCCCCCCCCCCCCCCCCCCCGATTTCTCGGGCACCAGAGAATACCGGGAGGAAATGCCACGCATCGCGTCCTCCTTCGGGACCACGATGATGGCTTGCGTCGCCCACAGAGATTGGATCTCGTCGGCCAGAGCTGTCACTGCTGTTGACCCTGACAATAGGGTCTGTACCAAACCTGAAAACGGGTGGGGTTGTGCAAACACAAGTCCCAGCCTCAGCGTTCTCTCCATCCACCTCGACATATGGCACTGCTGCAGCCATATGTGATGATAATCCCAAGCGCACCCGCTGCCACTTGGCACTGGTCCGCCAGGAACCGTAGATAGGCGGCCCGGTCCCACCCGCTGTGTGTTGCCAACCCTGGACTCGCCAACCGCGCGAGCAGGGCGTCTCGTGGAGCTGGGATATCGCACCCTGACACTACCAACGAGGCAATCGCACCCAAGGGGGGACCCCGACAGGAAGGGCCGGTTTGATACGGGGGAAGCTGACATCACACTGGGTGACAAAAGCTCCCCCACTGAACACCTCCCCGGCATGGATTGCTGAGGAACCGTTCTACAGCGTGACATGCAAGGCGTGAGGTCCCCACACTGCCCGATAGGGTGAGTTCCTACACACCGTAGCCCTGCAGTGATATTACTACCACCCAAATCACGCGCGCCTGCCTGACCACCACCGGTCTTCCGGCCGTGGGAGGCACTAATGTGATACCCGGCCTGGCGAGGGCGGGGCTGGGGGTACTCACGCTGTGACCCCCTGGGCCTCGAGTTCCCCCCGCTGACAACCTTCGTCGTTGACAGACACAACACCAGGCTCACCAAACACAGACGCAGAACGTGTGGTGTGGGAGCCGCTTGACAGCACAGCATTCTCACGGACAGACCCTGTCCCCATGAGAAGCGAAATGTGGGGCTGCTCGTGCTTCACTGAAAGCACGCGGCCCGCAGCCAAAGGGAACAAATCAGAGCCTGTATCCCACTGGTGTTGGGGGGGGGGGAGTGACCGGAGAGCGAGCTAGACACAGCTAGACGGCAACGGTTTTTAGGGCGTGCTCATCTAATGTAGCCGATCCCTCGGCCGCCAAGGCTGTCGGCCTTGCGATCACCTGTTGTTTTTGTGTCCAGGGTACCTCAAGCGGGGGGAAACATGGCCGCTGGTTGGGGGCCCCGCCACAGCCGCTGGCGAGGCCACGCCCTCACCTCTGGCTGTGCGGTGTGAGGCGGTGTGGGGCCTAGGTCAAATACCGCCCGCGCTCCTGCGGAAAGACAAAAGTCCCTCTGCGGAGAGGGGAGCCCTGAGGAGGGAAAACCCTTCTCTCCTCCTCAAGGGGAGACTGATCCAACCAAAGATGTCTGTAAACAAGCGTTGACAGCATCCTAGCCCTCCCTGCGGTTATAGCTTGCGGCTAGGTCAAAAGCTAATAACCTCAAAACCTTGCGCGATGTTTCAACGTCGGCTGGCCCTAAGGCGCCACCACCCGACACCATTTTTGACAGAAAAAACAGCAATTCAAACATTGTTGCTAGTCGCTGCTAATTCTATACCGCTGCGGTATAGGCTTTAACAGCCCACCAGCCACCTGCCGGGCCGACTCGCCTCATGGCCTCGGCCGGGCGGGACACCGTTCCACCATGTCAGAGGCAAAGGACTGATGCCACCTGCTTCACAAGCACGGAGCACCAGTGGTGGCTGCAGACAAAATACTACTAGTGAAGCACTGCCTCACTAGTAGGAATGCAGCAACCTCCACTGTGGTGTGCACCCATGAAGGGGTAAATGAATAAATGAACGAAAACTCCACTAACACACTGCAGAATGGGCTAGCCCATACACACAAATGTTAAGGGGATGCAGACCAGAGAAAAACACCAGTCCCGCACACAATTCATAGATTCACAAAAAGCACACCAGCCCTAGGCCTCAGCCCATCCACCCATGAAAATGGTAAACAAGCCCCCGCTAAACCCCCAACATTAGACACCGATTGACCGTCAGCATGAATGGTTAAGAGGAGGGAAGACCTTTTAGTAAAGACAGCCCTCGGCGGGGAACAAGAACGGAGACCCAGCATTGTAGCATTAGCATTAGCCGTGCGCACTAGGATAGTTGGGAAAACACCCAAAACAGAGTCATGACGACCATGTTTTCCCAAATATCCTGCCCCTCGCGCCAATACACAACTCGGCTGTCTCATGGGACAACGAGCAGTATCACAAATGCTAGCATTAATGCCTGGCAGCGCAGACCCTACCTGTGCGCGACCTAGCCCGACAGCTAGCCGCCGCGTGACATCCCTCAATCCGCTGTCACGAGATGAGGGAACCCCAGGACAGGTTCGATGCGCTGTTAGGATGTGCCGAGAAGATTCCAGGGGCTGGTGAACCTCTGGCAAAAACCCAACATTGTGTAATTTCTTTCTGCATTTCATAACAACTAGTTCACGGAGTGCACTGCAACGTCCATGTTGAAAAAAAAAAAATAGGAAGGTGAGGTGTGACCATGTCCCGCATCTTATAGCAGGACGCGGGGGCGTGGCCTGGTCACGTGCATGAGTGCAAATTGTTTGTTCATGAGCACAGTAGGTGCTAGGAGATAAGAGTTATCACATAATGGCAAAGAGCGAGACGCGATGACCAGTATGATATATAACATTCAGCCACTAGATCAGTGGTTCTCAACTGGTCTCGCCTCGGGACCTATTAAGTCGCGACCCACATTTTTGAACGACTATGATTTATTTCAAATGTTGTTTTTGCAGTAATACACAATCTTTCATGCACTGTTAAAAACATGAAATAAACACAAAAAAGTGCAACAAAAGTGCAACTAGGGCTAAAAACCCAATGAAATAAAATAATAATAAATATTATGCTTCTTAGCAGATTTCTTAGCTTAACATAACAGACCTAAGTTTGGGGGAACTAATGGGATAACTGGGGTTGCAACAAAAGTGCAACTAGGGCTAAAAACCCAATGAACTAAAATAATAATAATAAATAATTATGCTTCTTAGCAGACTTCTTAGCTTAACATAACAGACCTACAGTAAGTTTGGGGGAACTAATTGGATAACTGGGGTTGCAACAAAAGTGCAACTAGAGGCCTCTACATGCTACAGCAACTTCAAAGCAACTGCACCACAACATCGACAAAGCAACGGTGTTGTAGACACTCTGCATTTATGTTTAACTAAAGTTAGTTTAGGTTCGTGTTAACGTTAGATAATGTACAAAATAAACGTATTTCCGGTGCTTTTAGACGTCGCTCTTTTATTTTGAAATCCCCCGACCGGAAGTATTTGTGATGTATTCTGCTTGTGTAACTTTAGGTTATTTTTAACGTTAGCTGGCAGCTACAGGCACTCGAGGTCGAGGAAGAGCTGCTGAATTTAATCGGCAGGAGGAGAGAGAGCTCGTCAAAGCTGGATATATCCCTGTGGATGTGGTTGTAGGCACGAAAATGCAGCTCGAACTACCTGTTATATTAAATTAATTGATTGCTGTTTAACAACTTGTCCGTGTCCAGTCCTTTCGAACTGCCCCACCGTCCGTTCATTGTAAACAATGATGCATGTAATTATATTAACGTTACTGTGTGTTGTTGTAGCTATGTTAATAAATTCTGAATGGCATTAACGTTAGTTGGGTATGATAGAGCATTGAATAGCATCAAGTTCAACGCTAGCTGGCTGGCTACAACAATGGCGGATGGTATTCCTCGCTGCGGGACCAATATTATTATATGACAGCCCCGCCCCCATTCACTACCAACCAATCACTGCTACGCAATATCAACGCAACGGTTGTTTAGATTAGATTTGGGTGAAAGGTACGCAACGTCCTCGCAACACAGTCTACAAGACCCTCTAAAACAAGCGCGTTGAAATCGCGCTGATGTTGTGTTGAAGTTGCTTTGAAGTTGCTGTAGCATGTAGAGGCCTTGGCTAAAAACCCAATGAAATAAAATAATAATAAATAATATGCTTCTTAGCAGATTTCTTAGCTTAACATAACATACCTACGTTTTGGGGAACTAATGGGATAACTGGGGTTGCAACAAAAGTGCAACTAGGGCTAAAAACCCAATGAAATAAAATAATAATAATAATAATAATAATAATAATAATAATAATAATAATAATAATAATAATAATAATAATAATAATAATAATAATAATAATAATAATAATAATAATAATAATAATAATAATAAATAATTATGCTTCTTAGCAGACTTCTTAGCTTAACACTTTAAGTGCCGAAATGTGTTTAGGCGTCTTTCCTAGCCATGCTAAAGTTGCCGAGGACGCCCTAACTCGTCTTTAATATCAATATTTCAAAAATCTGTGATCGGAATCATATTTCCCCTCTGCAGCCTTCACACACAGTTCTGAGCTCCTCTCAATCCTCTAGCGGTTCAAGAGCGCCATCTGGTGGCCGATCGGCAGAAGCGCCAAACAGGAAGTCATGTGGATGAAGTGGTGATCACCCATATTACTTCCTGGCACTCGCTATAGTTCCCGGGACTCGAGCTCAACACAATACATAGCGATCCGTTGCCAATAACTCAATAAACAACATGATTTGGACGTATATACTATTATACAACCTGGAAATGGACCGGGTATTTCGACATCCCATAATGGAAAACTGTCTACCCCACGCTGATCGCCCAACGGCCCGCGGAGACTGGGGTGAGTTTTAGCGTGTAGTATTACCGTGTTCGACACTAACTGCTATGATGAACATTTGACCCACATTAGATGAATGGTATAACGTTGCCCACGGAATTATAAACGATCCCCCGCCCATCCGGTCATCATCAGATGATACGTAGAAACTTCTAGAAGCACGTCGATTTTACATTTTTCATCTGGCACCGATCGCTACCAAACTGTATTTGATCATCAATATAATGCATTTGGGGCTATAAATCACGTTCTGGAGAAAGCTGCAGAAAGAGATGAAAACATACTTATACTTGATCATATTTTAGTATGAATATGTGAAAGAAAAAGTTTAACGTTCATACACCCTGAACAATACATATAGGACATTGAATGGGCCCTAATAATGGCAATCTAGCAATAGAATTTAAAAAGTTATAGCCCTGCAAAGAAGGGGAACTTCTCCATAGACAAATAGAGCTGGCAACGGATGGTATATCATGAATTTAACCTTAGGCAATCAAAGTGTTAACATAACAGACCTACAGTAAGTTTGGGGGAACTAATGGGATAACTGGGGTTGCAACAAAAGTACAACTAGGGCTAAAAACACAATGAAAATATCCTTCTTAGCCCTTTCTCTGCCACGCTTATATCCATCCTTATACCGTCCTCTGCCAGCTCTATTTGTCTATTGAGATGTTCCCCTTCTTTGCAGGGCTATAACCATTTAAATTGTATTGCTAAATTGACATTACTATGGCCCATTCAACATCAAGTATCTATCGTTTAGGACGTTCTACTTTTTCATTCACACATTCATACTAAAATATGGTCTAAAGTATAAATATGTTTTTATCGTTTTCTGCAGCATTCCATAGAACGTGAGTTATAGCCACAAATACATATATTAGATCATCAAATGTAGTTTGATACCGATTGACGTCAGATAAAAAATTTCAATTGTACAAGGTCCTACACGTCATGCCTCATCATCTGCTGGTGACCGGAGGGGGGGGGGGGGGGGGGGTTTATAAGTCCGTGGCCGACGTTAAATCATTTATTTAGTATGGGTGATATGTTGATCGGAGCAGTGTGTATGTATAATAATAATCAAACACGCTGAAACTCACCGCAGCTTCCTCGTAGCGTTGGGCGATCAGCGTGGAGCAGAAAGTTCTCTATTATGGGATGTCGATCTAGTTGGTCCAGTTCCAGGTTGTATAATACTATATACGTCCTAATCATGTTGTTTATCGAGTTATTGGCAACGGATCGCTATCCAGTGTATCAAGCTGGAGTCCTGCTAGCGATAGCGAGTGGCCGGACGAAATATGGGTGAGCACCACTTCCGGCGCGTCACTTCCGGTTTTGGCGATTCGCCGATCGGCCACCAGATGGCGGTCTTGAACCGTTGGAGAGTTGAGAGGAGATCAACAGCAAGTCTCAAGTCTCCGTGGGTGAAATATGATTGCCATGACAGATTTTTGAAATATTGATCTCAAAGACGCTGTACGACGTCATTGGCAGATTAAGCATGGCGAGCAATGACGTCTAAAGTCGTCCTTGGCGATTAAAGGGTTAGCAGACTTCTTAGCTTAACATCCCAGGGAACTAATGGGATAACTGGGGATGTTGTTTGCTCCTGACAAGAGTCTCAAAGTCTGGGGTGATGGTAGACAAAGCAACTCCTGAGGTCGTGCTCAATGTCCAATCTGTTCCTCTGCTTTGTCTTCAGCTGGACCAGAGCTGAGAAGCCACTTTCACAAAGATAGCTAGTGCAACAAAAAAAATTATATAAAAAAAAAAGAAGAAAATCTTTTGATTATTATTATTATTTTTTTTTTCAAACCTTCTGTAGTGTGGTTGTGAAAGGGTTAACCCTTTGTCGTGTGACAGTGAACGGGTATTGTCGCAGTGAAAGGGTTAACCATTTGGTAGTGTGGTGGTGAAAGAGTTAAGTGTGTGTCTCTGCCTCAGCCTGCTCTCCTGACTGTGTGGTGTGCGAGGGGGCGGGGCGATGCAGCGTGTGTCGTGACCACGCCTTCCTGATGGAGGGATACTGCACGCCTGCATGCGGCCACGGTTACTATGCCGACAAGAAGACCAGGACCTGCCAAGGTAAGATACAAAAAATAACAAGAGCTGTGTTGATTGATTTTTACTTGAGGTTTAAAATATAATAATAGGCTTTAAAGGTAGAATATGTAATGCCGCCAAACAGCAACCCCTAGGCCAGAGGTTCTCAAACTTTTTTTATACCAATTTCAACGTGGAATTAAGGAATATCAAAATAAAAGCAAACGTTGTTGAACATGATCATGCATATTTATTAGAAAATTGTATTACAGCACTATGTTATCAATACACATTTATAAAACGAGGCATATTTAGCCAAAATATGTTGCCAGGACGTAAAAAAATAAAAATATTATACATTTGATTATTATAAATTTTTTACTTGCCAATGCGCTGTCACCTACCCACGACCCCACTTTGGGTCGCAACCCGTAGTTTGAGAACCACTGCTCTAGGCAAGATGTTAGTCTCATCTTGAAGAGCTGACGTTACGTTAGTTTTATGACATCTTGTCCTCTTTCTATCTCCTTTCTCCCTCTCTGTCCTTCTCTCTCTTCTCTCACCTGTTGTAACCCCCCCCCCCTCCTCCAGTGAACACCCAGCCCCCGGTCCTGCAGGTGAACGGCACTCTGATGGTTCCCCTGGGAGGCTCCGCCCCTCTCTCCTCCCCCTCCCTCCTGCTGACCCGGGACGCCGACAGCCCCCCCGAGCGCCTGCTCTTCCACCTCCTCCAGGAGCCGGCCAACGGGAAGCTGCTGGTTCTGGAGGAGGGAGGCAGTGGGCCGGGCGGGCCGGGGGGGCCGGGGGGCCAGGGGAGGGAGCGGGAGCTCCGCCGGGACGACACCTTCTCCTGGACCCAGCTGAGGAGCGGGAGGGTCCGCTTCAGACACAACAAGGACCAGGCCAGGTGACTAAGGCTGTTTCCCCGAAGACTGTTTTTGGGATTCGAACTTTGTCAGGGTTTTTCGAACGGACGTTCGAACCTTCGTTTTTAATTAATTTTTTTTTTACAAAAATAAACAAATACAAAATTATACTTTTTTTTTATTAAATTTTTTTATAAATATCCTCAAACTAAATCCTCAATTTGAATAAAGTGATTAATCTGATTAAATGAGTATTTTTTTTAATGTAATCAACTTTCTTTAAAGCTAGTCATTTAATAAGACCATGTCAGCATGTCAAAGAGGTCATATTAGAAGACATCTGCCATCTTACATAAACTAACCATAGACTGTATTCAGAAGTGGTGCAATGTACCCATCTGCATGAGCCTTATATAGATGGAAGGCAGTGAACCATAACCTCCAACACCACTAATAACACACACACAGTCAAAGAGAACATTCCACCCCTCATAAATCAACTTCACAATTTCATTCTAGTAATGAAACCCTTACTAGCTTCATGTGGGGATACTGTGATTGAACTTGCAAATCCCTCCCCTTTTCCTCCTCTCGTCCAATGTCCTGTCTCCTGCTGTGCCACATGTCCTTCCCCCCTCCTAGGCCCTCCCCCACCCCTCCCTGTGCGCGCAAGGCGGCGGCCGGCCATAGATTGATGGGGGGGCGGGCCCCGGGCCTTTTTCAGTGTTTAGCATTGTTTCATAGCTATGTGAACTTATATTAATATGATCTATGTCTCTAATTCTCATATTGGCGCATTCTTCCAATTCTCCTCTCACAATATTCACCCTCACTGAACTGAGTCATCTGAAAATGTGCTGATCTGTGATGTCAGAGATGTCTCAGCTGCATGATAATGTGCACGGTTGGCCCCTTGCAGCAGCACCGTGGCCTCCCAGCCTCAAAACGGCTTAAGATCTTGAGGTAGAAAAATGCTGTTTTTGAGTAGTTGATTAGAAATACAAAACAATGAATTAAAAAAAAATATATTACAGAGGTATTCCATAGACTCACAGGAATTGTGTAAAAGTGCCCAAATAGTGAAAGAAATAGTAAAATAGTTCCCCTTTAATGAATATAACTCATCAGTTTTAATACTATAATATTAGTGTAGCCTAATCTTTATCTGCAATCTGCAAAAAAGAAAAACCCCATTGGTTTAAACATCGATAGAACATTTGGGCTCACCCTCCCTATAGACCATTTAGAAATGGGGAATGGACCGGTCGGAAACAGCAATGACGTAACCACTACACCTCCCTATAGACCAGGAAGTAACCACTACACCTCCCTATAGACCAGGAAGTAACCACTACACCTCCCTATAGACCAGGAAGTAACCACTACACCTCCCTATAGACCAGGAAGTAACCACTACACCTCCCTATAGACCAGGAAGTAACCACTACACCTCCCTATAGACCAGGAAGTAACCACTACACCTCCCTATAGACCAGGAAGTAACCACTACACCTCCCTATAGACCAGGAAGTATCCACTACACCTCCCTATATACCAGGAAGTAACCACTACACCTACTACACCTCCCTATAGACCAGGAAGTATCCACTACACCTCCCTATAGACCAGGAAGTAACCACTACACCTCCCTATATACCAGGAAGTAACCACTACACCTACTACACCTCCCTATAGACCAGGAAGTAACCACTACACCTCCCTATAGACCAGGAAGTAACCACTACACCTCCCTACAGACAGCTCTGATTCAATATGCAATATTCTTCTATAATGTGTGTGTGTGTGTGTGTGTTACAGGAGAGGTCAGGTCAAGTTGTGTGTCTCAGATCCTGAGCTCTTTTCTCAACCAGAGACACTTCAGGTTCAAGCTGTTTCTATGCAGGTACTGTACACACACACACACACACACACACACACACACACACACACGCACACGCATGCACACGCACACACACACACACACACACACACACACACACGCACACGCACACACACACACACACACACACACACACAATTAGCTATACATCTTAAATAAACACAGCTTAAGAATACATACATACACTTTAATGGTTTTAAAGGGGGGTGGGCACAGAGTGGAGGAGGGGGCACAGGGTGGAGGAGGGGGTGGGCACAGGGTGGAGGAGGGGGGGGCACAGGGTGGAGGAGGGGGTGGGCACAGGGTGGAGGAGGGGGTGGGCACAGGGTGGAGGAGGGGGTGGGCACAGGGTGGAGGTGACAGAGCATTATGATGGTACCTAGTGATGTCACCAAGGGCTGAGAGGCTGAACCTGGATGACGCTGCAGCTGTGAGGTTTGTGTCCTTGCGCTCTCACTCGTTCTGTTCCTTTAACCACCCTCGCTTTGTTTTCATTCATTTTCTGTCAATTGGTTCTATCCCCTCGTTCACACGTTTCTCCCCGTTGACGTCATCTGAGACGTCGCTGATTGGTTCTCTCACTTCCCCACGCTTGTCAATCACATTCCCCAGCTGTCACTGCTTTTCAATCAATCGATCCCTCATTATTTATACCCCGTTTTCCCCACCCTAAGTTGTTGGTTCGTCTTGATTTGTCGCTGGATGTTTTTCCCCGTTGCTTCTGTTTCACTGTGCTATTCTCCAGGAATTCCTAGAAGCCTTCGCTTGGATACCTGCTCCGTGGCGCGCGCTCGCCTCCACTGTTGTTCCCGTTCCTTTACGCAGCTCGTCTGGGTGAGTTTTTCTAGATTGACTGTCTTGACCTATTTCCGATTTTCGTGTGTAACCTTTACACTGAAGTCTACCACCTTTTTGTCAGACAGTCACTCACCCAGCCATTATCGTTTTTGCTCTTTCCTTTATGGAATAATATTTTTGGGATCTTCCACCTCCCACTGTGTATTTACACGAAGATATTATTTCACATTTGGACTGTGTTTGGATTTTTGCCCACTGTGTATTTACACGAAGATATTGTTTCACATTTGGACTGTGTTTGGATTTTTGCTCACTGTGTGTTTACACGAAGATAGTATTTCACATTTGGACGGTGTTTGGATTTTTGCTCACTGTGTGTTTACATGAAGATATTCACTTGGGCTGTTTTTGGAATATTGCACTTCACTGTGTTGTTTAACACGAAGAATATAACACCCTGTCCTCCAGCTCGTTTCAAGTCTGCTCTGTCACTGACCCGTTCCCTCTCTCCCTCTCTCGGTCTTGCACAACATCTGAGAGGTCCGCCGTGAGAGTCTGCAGAGCGGTACAGAGGTCTGCTCCTGCTTCCCAAGACTACCCTTCCGGGAGAAGCTGCAGAGCAGCAGAACTTTGCCCCTTGTTCATTGTACCTGTTCTTGTTGACCTGCTTTCCCTGTTTCACTTATTCTTATTATCAAATAAACAAGCCCTCGTATTTGGCAACTCTGAATCCTACTCTCTTGTGTCGTTAGCGTTTGGGGTCGGTGTCAAACCATAACATTACGAACCAACCAATGACGACCCCAGCCGACACAGAGAGAGTAGTCACCTTGGGCATCGAGGGGGTGGTAAGGCGTGCCCTACGCTTCCATCGCGCTCCAGGCAATGTACCTGTTAACCGTCTCTTTGTCCCCAACTCAGTCCGGTCCCGGGTCCTCCAGTGGGGCCATACCAGCCGGTTCGCCTGCCACCCGGGTGTTCATCGCACGTTCTCCCTCCTGGCTCGTCGATTCTGGTGGCCCACCATGAGGAACGACGTCAAGGGGTTCGTACTGGCCTGCGCAGTCTGCGCCCGCAAGAGAGTCAGCACAGCAGCGGCAGTCCAGTTAGAGTCAGCCAAGGAACACGCCCTACAGCTGGATGCGGCTGCAGCTGCTGTACAGGGACTCCGAGAGCAGGTCCTGCTTGTTCAAGGTTCAATGGCCGCTTTGGCGGGACAACAGTCCGACATTCTCGCTCAGCTTCACTCGCTGGGCGACACCGTTAATGCCTTTCACCTCTCACACCCTTCAGGAACATTCCCCGCAGCCCCAGCAGATCTCGCATCTCGGGAACCCCTTCTCTCCGTCCCACGGCTGTTCGACGGTAATCCCGAGGAGTGTGCCACATTCATCATGCAATGTGAGTTGGTTTTCCGTCATCAACCAAGCCGTTTTTCTGCTCGTGGGTCCCAAGTGGCTTATATAACCAACCTACTTTCAGGCCATGCTGCCCAGTGGGTCACTTCCTCCTGGGCAATGGAGGCAGATTTTTTGTTCTCCTACCCAGACTTCGTGGCGGAGCTCCGCAGAGTGTTCCACCATCCAGCCCGAGGTCTGGACCCTGGAGCCCGGTTGGGGACCTTCCGACAGGGGAGCGGCAGGGTGACGGACTATGTCATGGAGTTTCGACTGGCGGCGGTGGAGAGTGGATGGAACGAACCTGCTCTTCGCCTAACCTTCATGAGGGGGCTCTGTGACGCAGTCAGGGACCAGCTCGCGACCCAGGAGGAACCTGGTTCCCTCGAGGACCTGTTCAGCCTCGCCATCCGCGTCGACGGACGCCTCCAGGAGAGAAGACGTGAGAGAACCCGACGGGGACCCCCAGACGCACCCCCCGAGGACCACGACCTCGAGGAGGATTTCGGTACCCCAGACGTACCCCCCGAGGACCACGACCTCGAGGAGGTTTTCTTTACCCCAGACGTACCCCCCGAGTACTACGACCCCGAGGGGGTGTTCAGGGAGTCCAGGGCTCAGGTCTTTCCGCCTCGCCGGCCTTACGACTGTGCCGTCGACCGCCGCTCAGGGGCTCCCTTTCCTAGCGGCCGCCTCTACAGTGCTGTCCGTCCTGCCCCCTCCGTGACTGATGGGTTTGTTCCCTCCCGAGCCGTGACCAAGGAGGAACCCATGCAGCTGGGACGCAACCGCCTTAGCCCGGCCGAGCGGGAGTCCAGGCTCTTCTCCGGCCGTTGCCTCTACTGTGGCCGGGATGGACACCGTGTCTCCAATTGCCGTGCCCGGCCAAGAGGACCAGGCTCGCCAAGACCCCGGGAGATCCTGGTGAGCCGTCTTTCCTGTCCCCCGCCCCGGAGGCCCGCTGGTGAGTCGCCTCCGGACCTCTCGTCCATACCCACCCGTGCACCACCCAACCGTCTGGCGGACGTCACCCTAGCCTGGGCGGACCAGCGGGCGACGGTGGGTGCACTCATGGACTCTGGTGCTGAGGGGAGTTTCATGGACGTTGGGTTTGCCACCCGGGCCGGCATTCCGCTTGAGGACCTCGAGAGGCCCTTGGAGGTCTTCGCAATGGATCATCGCCGCCTGGCTGACGTCACTCAACGCACCTGTCCAGTCCTTCTCACCGTTGCTGGTGACCACGTTGAGAGGCTCCAGTTTTTCGTCACCAGATCTCCTCTTGTCCCTGTGGTCCTGGGCAGGCCCTGGCTCGCGCTGCACGAGCCCCACATCGCCTGGTCCTCCGGTGCCATCAAGGGGTGGAGCCCCTCCTGTCGTGCCCGGTGTCTTCGGGTGCCGTCCAGCCCCCTCACCGGGTCCCAGTCCTCGTCTCCGGCCTCCCTCGCCGGTTCTCTGTCCCTGTGCCCGGCCTCCGCTGTCGGGTCCCAGTCCCCGTCTCCGGCCTCCCTCGCCGGTCCTCTGTCCACGTCTTTGTCCCCCTCTCCAGTGCCCCTGATCGCCGGCTTCCTTGGGTCCCGTCCGGGCAGGCCGGGGCCGTGTGGGTCGCCGGGTGCTGTAAGGTTTGGCTCTTTCCCCACCACGGGCTTCTTGAAGTACTGTGATGATTGGTCCGCTGCTCCAGACGTCTGAGCGCGCCTGTCGTGGTGCCGACCGGCGCCGGGTTCCTGCGCCGACTTACCGCCCTGGGCAGAGGGTGTGGCTCTCCGCAAGGGACCTCCCGCTACGGTCCTCGGCCAGGAGGCTCAAACCCCGTTTCGTCGGACCTTTCGAGGTCCTGAAGGTACTCAGTCCGGCGGCCTTGCGCCTGAAGCTTCCTGCATCCATGCACATCCGCCCCGTGTTCCATGTCTCCCGGGTTAAGCCCGTCTCCCTCAGTCCCCTTTTGCCTCCAGCTCCTGATCCGGCGCCTCCCGTGTTGGTGGATGATCACTGGCTTCCATCGAGCCCATCCTGACGGGCCGGGTCGGCCTGGTCGCCAGGTGGCTCCCGTGGAGGGGGGGGGGTACTGTGAGGTTTCTGTCCTTGCGCTCTCACTCGTTCTGTTCCTTTAACCACCCTCGCTTTGTTTTCATTCATTTTCTGTCAATTGGTTCTATCCCCTCGTTCACACGTTTCTCCCCGTTGACGTCATCTGAGACGTCGCTGATTGGTTCTCTCACTTCCCCACGCTTGTCAATCACATTCCCCAGCTGTCACTGCTTTTCAATCAATCGATCCCTCATTATTTATACCCCGTTTTCCCCACCCTAAGTTGTTGGTTCGTCTTGATTTGTCGCTGGATGTTTTTCCCCGTTGCTTCTGTTTCACTGTGCTATTCTCCAGGAATTCCTAGAAGCCTTCGCTTGGATACCTGCTCCGTGGCGCGCGCTCGCCTCCACTGTTGTTCCCGTTCCTTTACGCAGCTCGTCTGGGTGAGTTTTTCTAGATTGACTGTCTTGACCTATTTCCGATTTTCGTGTGTAACCTTTACACTGAAGTCTACCACCTTTTTGTCAGACAGTCACTCACCCAGCCATTATCGTTTTTGCTCTTTCCTTTATGGAATAATATTTTTGGGATCTTCCACCTCCCACTGTGTATTTACACGAAGATATTATTTCACATTTGGACTGTTTGGATTTTTGCCCACTGTGTATTTACACGAAGATATTGTTTCACATTTGGACTGTGTTTGGATTTTTGCTCACTGTGTGTTTACACGAAGATAGTATTTCACATTTGGACGGTGTTTGGATTTTTGCTCACTGTGTGTTTACATGAAGATATTCACTTGGGCTGTTTTTGGAATATTGCACTTCACTGTGTTGTTTAACACGAAGAATATAACACCCTGTCCTCCAGCTCGTTTCAAGTCTGCTCTGTCACTGACCCGTTCCCTCTCTCCCTCTCTCGGTCTTGCACAACATCTGAGAGGTCCGCCGTGAGAGTCTGCAGAGCGGTACAGAGGTCTGCTCCTGCTTCCCAAGACTACCCTTCCGGGAGAAGCTGCAGAGCAGCAGAACTTTGCCCCTTGTTCATTGTACCTGTTCTTGTTGACCTGCTTTCCCTGTTTCACTTATTCTTATTATCAAATAAACAAGCCCTCGTATTTGGCAACTCTGAATCCTACTCTCTTGTGTCGTTAGCGTTTGGGGTCGGTGTCAAACCATAACAGCAGCAGAACATCATATCACTGTCTGGTTCTTTGTTTACATCTTTTGTTTTAGTCTGCTGTGTGACGGGGGGGGGGGGGGGGGGGCTTATTGATCTGTCAGCTGTCAGAGGAGCTGCTCCAGTACACACTGTCTGTGGACCACTGTGCATAATGTGTGTGTGTGTGTTTGTGCATTTAAGAAAGAGATAGTATATAAGATATAACACAAATATATTGTGACAGACTCAGGGGTGTTATTATGAGCTGTTGTCACCAGATTGGATTTAACTAATAAATACACATGATGACACAAAGTAGAAGCCAGTTTAACAGCAGTTTTATTACTGTTTAGGGGAAAGGAGAGGTTAGTGTGATCGTCAGCCCGTCCGTGATCCTAGAGGAGTGTCTTGGTCCGTTAGCGGGGTCCGGTCCACAGAGAGCGGTTCTGGTACGGGCGGGGGGGGGGATCCGGGAGAGGAGACGTCAGACGAGCAGGGGTCGATGCACAGGCGGGTTCTCCTACGATCAGGGGTTATAGCACACAGGCGGGTTCTCCTACGATCAGGGGTTACAGCACACAGCAGGGTTCTCCTACGATCAGGGGTTACAGCACACAGCAGGGTTCTCCTACGATCAGGGGTTACAGCACACAGCAGGGTTCTCCTACGATCAGGGGTTACAGCAACACAGGCGGGTTCTCCTACGATCAGGGGTTATAGCACACAGGCGGGTTCTCCTACGATCAGGGGTTACAGCACACAGCAGGGTTCTCCTACGATCAGGGGTTACAGCACACAGCAGGGTTCTCCTACGATCAGGGGTTACAGCACACAGCAGGGTTCTCCTACGATCAGGGGTTACAGCAACACAGGCGGGTTCTCCTACGATCAGGGGTTACAGCAACACAGCAGGGTTCTCCTACGATCAGGGGTTACAGCAACACAGCAGGGTTCTCCTACGATCAGGGGTTACAGCACACAGCAGGGTTCTCCTACGATCAGGGGTTATAGCAACACAGCAGGGTTCTCCTACGATCAGGGGTTATAGCGCACAGGCGGGTTCTCCTACGATCAGGGGTTATAGCGCACAGCAGGGTTCTCCTACGATCAGGGGTTACAGCACACAGCAGGGTTCTCCTACGATCAGGGGTTACAGCGCACAGGCGGGTTCTCCTACGATCAGGGGTTATAGCAACACAGCAGGGTTCTCCTACGATCAGGGGTTATAGCAACACAGCAGGGTTCTCCTACGATCAGGGGTTATAGCAACACAGCAGGGTTCTCCTACGATCAGGGGTTATAGCAACACAGCAGGGTTCTCCTACGATCAGGGGTTATAGCAACACAGGCGGGTTCTCCTACGATCAGGGGTTATAGCAACACAGCAGGGTTCTCCTACGATCAGGGGTTATAGCAACACAGCAGGGTTCTCCTACGATCAGGGGTTATAGCAACACAGCAGGGTTCTCCTACGATCAGGGGTTATAGCAACACAGCAGGGTTCTCCTACGATCAGGGGTTATAGCAACACAGCAGGGTTCTCCTACGATCAGGGGTTATAGCAACACAGCAGGGTTCTCCTACGATCAGGGGTTACAGCAACACAGCAGGGTTCTCCTACGATCAGGGGTTATAGCACACAGCAGGGTTCTCCTACGATCAGGGGTTACAGCACACAGCAGGGTTCTCCTACGATCAGGGGTTACAGCACACAGCAGGGTTCTCCTACGATCAGGGGTTACAGCACACAGCAGGGTTCTCCTTCCAAAAGCAGATAAACACAGCATGGGGTCACACAGACAACAGTCTTCCTCCTCTTCTTCTCCTCCTCTCTTCTCTCGTACTCACTTCCTCTCTCCATCCGTACAGGTTTTGCCCCCCAGCTACTCCAATGATTCTGTCACTCTGTCTTAATGTTCTATGTTGCTTGATTGCGCTCACCTGTCTCAGGCACATCTGGCACACACAGGTGTGCGCTTCATCTGCGCTGATGCGCTCCGCTCTGCCTGGAGTCTCTCCAGAACTCCTAATATGGGCATGTGCCCCAGTACCTTGGCAGACACACAGCCAGCCGGTCTGCCACGATATATACAGCAAAGAGAGTGCAGCGTGGCATGAAGGATAGATGGAGAGAGAGAGAGGGGGGGGGGAGAGAGAGAGGGGGGGGGGAGAGAGAGAGAGAGAGAGAGAGGGGGAGTGAGAGAGAGAGGGGGGGGGGAGAGAGAGAGAAGGAGAGAGAGATAGAGAGGGGGAGTGAGAGAGCGAGAGAGAGAGAGGGGGGGGAGAGAGAGAGAGAGAGAGGGAGAGAGAGATAGAGAGGGGGAGTGAGAGAGAGAGAGGGGGGGAGTGAGAGAGAGGGGTAGAAAGAAAGACAGAGAGAGAGGGAGATAGGGAGAGAGAGGTAGAAAGAAAGAAAGACAGAGTGAGAGACATAGAGAGGGAGAGAGAGGGAGAGAGAGGTAGAAAGAAAGAAAGACAGAGTGAGAGACATAGAGAGGGAGAGAGAGAAATTGAGAGGGGGAGAGAGAGAGAGACATTTAGACAGAGGGGAAGAGAGAGAGATTACCTCAGAGACAGAGAGAGAGTCGTTTGTGTGACAGAGAGAGAGAGGTAGAAAGAAAGACAGAGAGAGAGAGAGAGAGAGAGAGAGAGGGAGAGAGAGGTAGAAAGAAAGAAAGACAGAGTGAGAGACATAGAGAGGGAGAGAGAGAAATTGAGAGGGGGAGAGAGGGAGAGAGAGAGAAATTTAGACAGAGGGGAAGAGAGAGAGATTACCTCAGAGACAGAGAGAGAGTCGTTTGTGTGACAGAGAGAGAGAGGTAGAAAGAAAGACAGAGAGAGAGATAGAGAGAGGGAGAGAGAGAAATGGAGAGAGGGAGAGAGAGAGAGGGAGAGAGAAATTTAGACAGAGGGGAAGAGAGAGAGATTACCTCTGAGCCCTCATCTATCTATCTATCTATCTATCTATCTATCTATCTATCTATCTATCTATCTATGGACTGCATTTATATAGTGCTTTTATCCAAAGCGCTTTCCAACGTGTGCCTTACATTCACCCATTCACTCACACATTCACCCGTTCACTCACACATTCACCCGTTCACCACACATTCACCCGTTCACTCACACATTCACCCGTTCACCACACATTCACCCGTTCACTCACACATTCACCCGTTCACTCACACATTCACCCGTTCACTCACACATTCACCCGTTCACTCACACATTCACCCGTTCACTCACACATTCACCCGTTCACTCACACATTCACTCACACATTCACCCGTTCACTCACACATTCACTCACACATTCACCCGTTCACTCACACATTCACCCGTTCACTCACACATTCACTCACACATTCACCCGTTCACTCACACGTTCACCCGTTCACTCACACATTCACACATTCACTCACACGTTCACCCGTTCACCACACGTTCACCCGTTCACTCACACATTCACACATTCACTCACACATTCACCCGTTCACTCACACATTCACCCGTTCACTCACACATTCACCCGTTCACTCACACGTTCACCCGTTCACTCACACGTTCACCCGTTCACTCACACATTCACCCGTTTACTCACACGTTCACCCGTTCACTCACACGTTCACCCGTTCACTCACACATTCACCCGTTTACTCACACGTTCACCCGTTCACTCACACGTTCACCCGTTCACTCACACATTCACCCGTTCACTCACACATTCACCCGTTTACTCACACATTCACCCGTTCACTCACACATTCACCCGTTCACTCACACGTTCACCCGTTCACTCACACGTTCACACATTCACTCACACGTTCACCCGTTCACTCACACGTTCACCCGTTCACTCACACGTTCACCCGTTCACTCACACGTTCACCCGTTCACTCACACATTCACCCATTTACTCACACATTCACCCGTTCACTCACACATTCACCTGTTTACTCACACATTCACCCGTTCACCACACGTTCACCTGTTTACTCACACATTCACCCGTTCACTCACACATTCACCCGTTCACCACACATTCACCCGTTCATCACACATTCACCCGTTCACTCACACATTCACCCGTTCACTCACACATTCACCCGTTCACTCACACATTCACCCGTTCACTCACACATTCACCCGTTCACTCACACATTCACCCGTTCACTCACACATTCACTCACACATTCACCCGTTCACTCACACGTTCACCCGTTCACTCACACATTCACACATTCACTCACACGTTCACCCGTTCACCACACGTTCACCCGTTCACTCACACATTCACACATTCACTCACACATTCACCCGTTCACTCACACATTCACCCGTTCACTCACACATTCACCCGTTCACTCACACGTTCACCCGTTCACTCACACGTTCACCCGTTCACTCACACATTCACCCGTTTACTCACACGTTCACCCGTTCACTCACACGTTCACCCGTTCACTCACACATTCACCCGTTTACTCACACGTTCACCCGTTCACTCACACGTTCACCCGTTCACTCACACATTCACCCGTTCACTCACACATTCACCCGTTTACTCACACATTCACCCGTTCACTCACACATTCACCCGTTCACTCACACGTTCACCCGTTCACTCACACGTTCACACATTCACTCACACGTTCACCCGTTCACTCACACGTTCACCCGTTCACTCACACGTTCACCCGTTTACTCACACATTCACCCGTTCACTCACACATTCACCTGTTTACTCACACATTCACCCGTTCACCACACGTTCACCTGTTTACTCACACATTCACCCGTTCACTCACACATTCACCCGTTCACCACACATTCACCCGTTCATCACACATTCACCCGTTCACTCACACATTCACCCGTTCACTCACACATTCACCCGTTCATCACACATTCACCCGTTCACCACACGTTCACCCGTTCACTCACACATTCACCCGTTCACTCACACATTCACCCGTTCATCACACATTCACCCGTTCACATTCACCCTGCACGGAGGCAGCCTGGTCCTCGGGAGGCAGGAAGGAGAATATCTGGCAACAACACAAGTCCTCCGAAGACGGCCTGCTTTAATCTCTGTCACTATGATATAGAACTCAATTTAAAAACCTTTTTGGGTGGGAGGGGAGTGAGACTAACGGGGGAAATGGCCAACAGGGAGCGCAGCGGCAGAAAAGGTTAAAGATTGAGAGGAAGCGGATTAAAGCGGGAGGCAGGTGTGTGATCATCTCCTGAGGCAGGTCTTCCACCACGGCTCCACATCATCAGTAATAGGGAGGTGTAGTCTTTCTCATTATTTATTTTGGTGTCAAGCACTGCGGTCAATGAAGCTGCCTCCTTAAAGAGCTGGAAGAGAGCCAGCAGTCAGGACCCAAGAGCCAAGAGCCAAGAACCAGGAGCCAAGAGCCAGGAGCCAAGAGTCAAGAGCCAGGAGCCAAGAGCCAAGAGCCAGGAGTCAAGAGCCAAGAACCAAGAACCAGGAGCCAAGAACCAGGAGCCAAGAACCAGGAGCCAAGAGCCAAGAGCCAGGAGTCAAGAGCCAAGAGCCAGGAGCCAAGAGCCAAGAGCCAGGAGTCAAGAGCCAAGAACCAAGAACCAGGAGCCAAGAACCAGGAGCCAAGAACCAGGAGCCAAGAGCCAGGAGTCAAGAGCCAAGAACCAAGAACCAGGAGCCAAGAGCCAAGAACCAGGAGCCAGGAGCCAAGAGCCAGGAGTCAAGAGCCAGGAGTCAAGAGCCAAGAACCAGGAGCCAAGAGCCAGGAACCAAGAGCCAAGAGCCAGGAGCCAAGAGTCAAGAGCCAGGAGCCAAGAGCCAAGAGCCAGGAGTCAAGAGCCAAGAACCAAGAACCAGGAGCCAAGAACCAGGAGCCAAGAACCAGGAGCCAAGAGCCAGGAGCCAAGAGCCAGGAGTCAAGAGCCAAGAACCAAGAACCAGGAGCCAAGAGCCAAGAACCAGGAGCCAAGAGCCAGGAGCCAAGAGCCAGGAGTCAAGAGCCAGGAGTCAAGAGCCAAGAACCAGGAGTCAAGAGCCAGGAACCAAGAGCCAAGAGCCAGGAGCCAAGAGCCAGGAGTCAAGAGCCAGGAGTCAAGAGCCAAGAACCAGGAGTCAAGAGCCAGGAACCAAGAGCCAAGAGCCAGGAGCCAAGAGCCAGGAGTCAAGAACCAGGAGCCAGGAACCAGGAGCCAAGAGCCAGGAGCCAAGAGCCAGGAGTCAAGAGCCAGGAGCCAAGAGCCAAGAACCAGGAGCCAAGAGCCAAGAGCCAGGAGCCAAGAGCCAAGAACCAGGAGCCAAGAGCCAAGAACCAGGAGCCAAGAGCCAAGAGCCAAGAGCCAGGAGCCAAGAGCCAGGAGTCAAGAGCCAAGAGCCAAGAGCCAGGAGCCAAGAGTCAAGAGCCAGGAGCCAAGAGCCAAGAGCCAGGAGTCAAGAGCCAAGAACCAAGAACCAGGAGCCAAGAACCAGGAGCCAAGAGCCAAGAGCCAGGAGTCAAGAGCCAAGAACCAAGAACCAGGAGCCAAGAGCCAGGAGTCAAGAGCCAGGAGTCAAGAGCCAAGAACCAGGAGCCAAGAGCCAGGAACCAAGAGCCAAGAGCCAGGAGCCAAGAGTCAAGAGCCAGGAGCCAAGAGCCAGGAGTCAAGAGCCAAGAACCAAGAACCAGGAGCCAAGAACCAGGAGCCAAGAACCAGGAGCCAAGAGCCAGGAGCCAAGAGCCAGGAGCAAAGAGCCAAGAACCAAGAACCAGGAGCCAAGAGCCAAGAACCAGGAGCCAAGAGCCAGGAGCCAAGAGCCAGGAGTCAAGAGCCAGGAGTCAAGAGCCAAGAACCAGGAGTCAAGAGCCAGGAACCAAGAGCCAAGAGCCAGGAGCCAAGAGCCAGGAGTCAAGAGCCAGGAGTCAAGAGCCAAGAACCAGGAGTCAAGAGCCAGGAACCAAGAGCCAAGAGCCAGGAGCCAAGAGCCAGGAGTCAAGAACCAGGAGCCAGGAACCAGGAGCCAAGAGCCAGGAGCCAAGAGCCAGGAGTCAAGAGCCAGGAGCCAAGAGCCAAGAACCAGGAGCCAAGAGCCAAGAGCCAGGAGCCAAGAGCCAAGAACCAGGAGCCAAGAGCCAAGAACCAGGAGCCAAGAGCCAAGAGCCAAGAGCCAGGAGCCAAGAGCCAGGAGTCAAGAGCCAAGAGCCAGGAGCCAAGAGCCAGGAGTCAAGAGCCAGGAGTCAAGAGCCAGGAACCAAGAGCCAAGAGCCAAGAGCCAGGAGTCAAGAGCCAGGAACCAAGAGCCAAGAGCCAAGAGCCAAGAACCAAGAACCAGGAGCCAAGAGCCAGGAGTCAAGAGCCAGGAGCCAGGAGCCAAGAGCCAATAGCCAAGAGCCAGGAGCCAGGAGCCAGGAGCCAGGAGCCAAGAGCCAAGAGCCAGGAGCCAAGAGCCAAGAGCCAAGAACCAGGAGTCAAGAGCCAAGAACCAGGAGTCAAGAGCCAAGAGTCAAGAGCCAAGAGCGAGGAGCCAAGAGCCAAGTGCCAAGAGCCAGGAGCCAAGAGCCAAGAGCCAAGAGCCAAGAGCCAGGAGCCAAGAGCCAAGAGCGAGGAGCCAAGAGCCAAGTGCCAAGAGCCAAGAGCCAAGAGCCAGGAGCCAAGAGCCAAGAACCAGGAGCCAAGAGCCAAGAACCAGGAGCCAAGAGCCAGGAGCCAAGAGCCAAGAGCCAGGAGCCAAGAGCCAAGAGCCAAGAGCCAGGAGTCAAGAGCCAAGAGCCAGGAGCCAGGAGCCAAGAGCCAGGAGCCAGGAGCCAAGAGCCAAGAGCCAGGAGCCAGGAGCCAGGAGCCAAGAGCCAGGAGCCAGGAGCCAGGAGCCAGGAGCCAGGAGCCAGGAGCCAGGAGCCAAGAGGTCAAGAGCCAGGAGTCAAGAGCCAGGAGCCAAGAGCCAGGAGCCAAGAGCCAGGAGCCAAGAGTCAAGAGCCAGGAGCCAAACGGTATCAAACACACGGATCAGAGCCC
>NC_140174.1:110367599-110410099 GCF_963971535.1 Notolepis coatsorum
TAATGCGTTAATTATATTATCGTGCGATACTAGTATAGCGTTAACGCAGCACGTTAACGCCGTTAACGGCCCAGCTCTAATATATATATATATTTTTTTACGTTTAGGGGGGGGGGGGGGGGGGGGGGGGTCGCGTTTAAATCTTGCACAGGGCCTCGCATTTCTCCCAGACGGCACTGACTGTAGTGACCAGAACATTATGGAAATGAGTAGTTACCATCGATATTACAATCGAGATTACCATCGATATTACCATGATACTATGATATTACCATTGATATTATCATAGTTCAATGAATGAACTATGTCAGTACCACGGTAGAACCTAAATGACCATCTTGCTACCATGATTATTTTTCACAAGGGATATATACGTATATATGGCAATAACTCTTTTAAAAATCTCTTTTAACACAAAGAAACTGGCCGTATATCATAACATCTAAAACAACCTTCACTTAAACCTAGAAATGATAAAAGTCCAGTATTGCTTCTTTTGCAACATGTCTATGTAACACTTATTTCTAAATACAGACAAAAAGACACCTTACCTTCTGCAAGAGCGACAAGCAGGCAGGCGAGAAAGACAATGACAGCTGATTTTACTGTGCCGGGCATCTTGGTCTTCAGAGGAACTCTTCAGGCATCAACTGGTGTCTTGACTGAACCTGTTCCTTATTTATACCCTGAGAGACGACAATGCAAGCTTGGACATGAAACTGATTGTCTGAAGAAGAGGGACTCCTATCAAAGAGACAGTGAGAATGAATGAATGATGAGACATGTCATTGACATCAACAGCCATTATAGTAAAATATGGTCAACTTTGAATTCTTTCAATAAATATGTGTTATATTGAAGAGGATTCAAAGTACTGAAATATGTAATGGATATATTATACACCTATGGTAAATAAGTATAATAAGGTAGTCTTATCTATCTGCCAACTGGCTGCAGATGTGGACGTGGCTTATACACACACTCAAGGGTTGACATTTAGCCTCTCCTAGGGTTGACCTTTATCCTTACACACTAAACTGCATGTGCCAGACACATATAACGTGCACATACATAGACATTTAGACAACATACAGACACACTGAAATGACAAGAAGGCAAGTAGAGTGCACAACAATACACACAACAAGCATTCCTGAGTCCCCTAAGGAATATCCCACACAAGTTGTTTACCATTCTCTGGTTACCATTGTGCTGAGATTCTGTTCAAGACTCCCTGATGCATCAGCTTAGTATAGATTTCTGACTGAAGACACTTGTAAAATCCTTTGTACTATTGTATCATTGGCATTATTGTATCATTGATATTATTGTATCATTGATGTAATTGTATCATTGATATCAGAATCAGAAAGGTCTTTATATTCTTTTTGTGAATTTTTTTTTAAATTATTTGTTTGACATGACATAAAACTAGACACACAAGCATTAACAGTAAATATCCACAATAAATCACAGGACTATACATTCCATTATTTGAATCAATATAAATGTAGTTTACGAGATATATACATAATACTTGCAATACAATACAGTACATACATATGATCTTGCTCGCTCTTCTCCCCCCCCCCCCCCCCCCCTCAGGACCCCCCTTGGATAATCCATCCATTATTTCGTTTCTTTATTCTCTCCACCACTTCTAACCAGATTGCAATGCTGGCTTCATTGACACCTAAAATTATTGCTGTAGATATCTCTAGATAAATCACATCGAGATAGGTAAGAACCCATACCTTCCGGCACATTTTATCCGGTTGAATCCAGCGTGATGCTATCAGCTTTTTGGCAGCCGTAAGACCGGACAAAATTAGTCACTTTAGCTGTATAGAGGCTGCTAACTGAGAAATATCATTCAACAACAATACAGAAGGCAGTACAGGTATGGTCAGAAATAAAAATTCTGATAATTGCGTGGTTACTTCTTCCCAGAATATCTTAACAGGGGGGCATTCCCAATACATGTGTATAAATGTACCGATATCACCCTTTAGACACAAGGAGCATAGAGAGTCTTGTTTAAGCCCCATTCGGTTCAATCTTATAGGAGTCAGGTAAGTCCTATGAATATAATTAAGATTAATCTGTTGATGATCCGGGTTGCGTGACGCTAGTCGAAGGTTTGCCCAGACTTCTTGCCAATCAAAAGGTATTTATTTTCCAAGTCGTTTTCACATACAAGGAATTTGCGTTGGTCGTTTTCGGTGCAACATTAGCGGACAGACATTAACAGACAGATAATACAATAAAGAGGTGGAGTAAAATAAAATGAAATATGAACTAAGTTAAGCACAATAGAATATAGTATAATTATGAAATAAAATAAAATATAGGCCAGGGCTGTACAACTGTAAATAAAGAGGTCGAATAATATTAAATGGGATATAAACAAAATTAAATATAGCACAATAGAATCTGAGAATTTACAATAAAGATGAAATAGGAATAGGCCAGGCCGGCAATTATGTGCAAAGAGTATGAGTCAGTGAAGTATGAACAGGTATGTTTGGTTGTTTATGCAAGTATTTAGTCCAGTAGGGGTGTGTTAATGTAACTCAGTGTGGGGGGGGGGGGTCAGTGAGGGTCCCGGCCAGGCCTTGTTGATGAGGCTCACTGCAGAGGGGAAGAAACTGTGAGGATTTGGCCCTGATGGACCACAGCCTCCTGCCAGAGGGGAGTGTCTCCAACAGGTTGTGACCGGGGTGGTAGGGGTCGGCCACATTCTTACCTGCACGCTTCAGAGTTCTGGAGAGGCGTACAGGTCCTGGAGAGATGGCAGATTGCAGCCGATCACCTTCTCAGCAGAGTGGATGACACGCTGCAGCCTGCCTTTGTCCCCACAGTGTTCAGTGGGGCTGGGTTCCTTCTGTAATCCACAACCAGGATACAATATATTATTGTATCATTGATGTTATTGTATCATTTATGTTATTGTATCATTGATATGATCGTCTCTCTTAATGTGATCCTGTCCCACACAGCTGTGCAGAGAGCCAGGAGGCTGCAGACCTCCAGTATGTATAAACCAATATGTTGTACTTTCAAAGCCTGATGAACATTGATTGATTGATTGATTGAAAATTTTATTAACAGATTGCAGAATGGGTACAGTACAGTACGGCTCAATACACACAATTGTTAAGGGGATGCAGACCAGAGAAAGACTTTACTTTGCTGCTGTTTAATGCTCACTTTTCCCACTTCAATGTCAGAGCTGCTGTTTAATAATATTGTCGCGTTGTGGAAAGCAAGATGAGAGAGCGTAGATTTCAGTGTGTATCATTTAATCATTTAACATTTGACAGGCATACATTGTTGTCATACAGAAGTACAGTACAGCTCAATACACACAATTGTTAAGGGGATGCAGACCAGAGAAAGACTTCCGTCTTGTTTACATCAGGGTCCCCCATTTTCAATTCATCATAACATATATGACATACATGACATACAGATAGACAGTACTGCTACATCTATACATTTATGACATACCAGATTTACAAATACAGTACTGTTTGTGATACAAAAAGAGTTAAAAGAAAAAGAGAGTATATACATTTGACAAAGAAACTGTACATTGGAGGAGGTGGGGGGGGGGGGGTTGGGTAGGTGGGGGGGGGGGGGACTGTACATTGTATTATCGCCGAAACCTTACTTGTTTTCTCTGGCTTTGTAATATACAGGACATACCATTAATAATAATAATAATAATAATAATAATAATAATAATAATAATAATAATAATAATAATAATAATAATAATAATAATAATAATAATAATAATAATAATAATAATAATAACAATAAATATATTTTATATAGTGCCTTACACAGGGGTGTAAAGTACTTGAGTAATTGTACTTCGATACAATACTTAAGTACTGTTTTTGGGGATTTGTACTTTACTCGAGTATTATTAGGTTTGTATAGTTGTACTTTTACTCAATAACATTTCAGAGAATTTTTTTTTATTTAAATTTTTTACTCCTTACATTTAAAATGCAGACCTACAAAGTACAAAGTACAAATCTCGCAGGTCCAACCATTTTAATTAGTATATTTGTTTCTCTGACCGAACTAACATTATTAATCCTACGGCCGAACTTTATTTAAAAACAGCCAATCAAATCCCCATCAATGGAAAATGAACCCGCCCATACCCATGCTGATTGGTCCTTGTGCAAGACTAGAAAGCAGGGATATTTGATTAAACACCTGCTATCAGAAGAATAGACAGTCAGAAAAAAGTTTTTACTTTTAGTTTTTAGTACATTTAAAAGTAGAAACTTTTTTATTTTTACTCAAGTGTGTTTTTAGCCAGATACTCTGACTTTTACTTGAGTACGATTTTGAGACGGTACCCATACTTTCCCTTAAGTATAATTTCTGGGTACTTTTTACACCCCTGGCCTTACATAAGGTATCTCAAAGGCAAAGCGCTTTACATACATTACATTATGGTATATGGACAAACACAGTACAGGGACAAACACAGTACAGGGACAAACACAGTACAGGGACAAACACAGTACATGGACTTTCACAATGACAACATGGTGGCGATACTACATAGAAAGGGAGACAGCTTAGAGACAAGGCAGAGAGAACATTTTAATAAATAATAATACTAAAATATAGGTGTGTACAGATGTGAAAAAGTAAGTGATGCAGGGGTTGGAGGGTCAGGAGTGAGGGTATGCAAGATTGAACAGGTGGGTTTTGAGGTGGGACTTAAATGTTTCTACGGATGGGGCTTCTTTGATGTGTGATGGGAGTTGAGTCCAGAGTCGGGGAGCAGCGGAGGAGAATGATTTGTTTTCTGTGGACTTAAGGCGGTAGTGTGGTGTGCTCAGAAGGGCTATGAGCGGAGTGAGCGGGACTCGGGAGGGAGTTTAGTGTTGAAGGAGGTTGTAGATGTAGGCAGGTGCTAGGGAGTGGAGGGCTTTGTGAGGAGACAGATCTTAAAAAAAGTTAATCCTATACTTAAACTTAACAGGGAGCCAGTGAAGTGAGGAGAGGACAGGTGTGATGTGGGAGGACTTGGGGCAGCGTGTGATGATGCGGGCTGAGGTGTTCTGAACTAGTTGAAGTTTATGGAGGGATTTAGATGTTGAGCCAATGAGTAATGCATTACAGTAATATCTAGACGGGAGATGATGAGGGCATGAAACATTGATTGATTGATTGAAAACTTTATTAACAGATTGCAGAATGGGTACTTAAGCATTACATCACACGCAGGAGTGGTTTGTGACCAATAAACCATGCCTAGGGGTGGTTGTTAGGCCCGAGGCGCAGCCGAGGGTCGTTAGACCCCCCTAGGCATGGTTTATTGGTCACAAATCACGACTGCACGTGGTGTAAAGCTTTTATACAACTGCCAGATTCATCCAACCTTATTTCTATACAATAAACACACATTAATCGAAGATTTATTGAAAAAACCATCCGCCAGAAAAAGTAGTTCCCACAACTCCATGTGGAAGCAGCTTGAAGTGCATCCAACCAAACTAACACATCCAACTGTGTATTATTGGAATGATTGAGAGAAGTTGCCTCATGTGGAAGCAGCTTGAAGTGCATCCAACCAACTAACACATCCAACTGTGTATTATTGGAATGATTGATTGAAAATTTATTAAAACGTTTTCTTTGCCCTATAGGAAAAAAACGTTTTCTTCGCCCTATTTTTTTATTTATTTCTTTTAGCCTAAACTTAACCAGTTGGAAACCAGGGGTACAGTAATAAAATTAGCAATCAACCAATCAATCAATTCAATAGACCATGCTCACTTAAAACAGCGCTGCTTCTCTCTCAGTCTGACTCCCCCGCTGTTGCAGACAGGAGTGTGTGTGTGTGTGTGTGCGTGTGTGTGTGTGTGTGTGTGTGTGTGTGTGTGTGTGTCACAGTGTGTGTGTGCGTGTGTGTGTGTATGTGTGTGTGTGTGTGTGTGTGTGTGTGTGTGTGTGTGTGTGTATGTGTGTGTTTGTGGGTACGCCAGCGTCGGACAGTGTGAGAGAGAACGCTGCAGTCGGAAAGTAGGAAGGAAGAAATTTAAATCAATCAATTAATCTATCAATCAATCCGCGATTTTTCTTTTGTTCTAGATTGAGTCAAGACCCATCAATTACATCATCCAACATTGTTTAAAATACTAACACATTCCCCTTGACAGAATCGCTTCATATTTAGTCGTTATGGTGCTTTCAACATAACCATTTGTTGTTCGCGATCCTGTTTTCTCCCGGAGTGAGCCGGGGAGGGTTATGTGATTTGGTTGTGGGCGGGTCCTGAGCCCAGGACCGTGGATTGTTGTCAATAAAGACGTGTGAATGGCCAATCAGAATCGAGAAATTTGCATGCCGTTGTATAAAATACAGTACATCTCAATACACACAATTGTTAAGGGGATGCAGATCAGAGAAAGACTTTACTTTAGATCTAGTTTACATCAGGGTCCCCCATTTTCAATTCATCACCCAGTGAGCAAAAGCCGTCTTTTCAACCAAGCGTTTTTCATAGCTCTCGTATAACCGGGCCAAATCGTGTTTTTTTGGAGACGTATTTTAAACTATGTACTAAGTATATTATTTCAATGCATTCACATCTGAAAATATTATCAATATGGACAGAGGCATCCTGCAAACGCACCTACAAATATATGAGCACGATATTTTCGAAGATTTTATGTGACGTCTATCCATCGCTCGCATTCAGCCCAGGATAATCTTGTCTAAGCTAAGACGTATTTTAAACTATGCACTAAGTATATTATTTCAATGCATTCATATCTGAAAATATTATCAATATGCACAGAATCTCCGAAACTCAGTGACCCAGATGTCCTGAGGGGCGTGAATTTAGCGAGGTGATTGTAATGGGGAAAGCCCGTGAGTCTGCTGTGCAGATGGCTTGCCATTTGATCAGCAGGTGGCGCTGATAGTGCACTGCTGGGAAACCTGACTGATTGAATTGATTGATTGAAAACTTTATTAACAGATTGCAGAATGGGTACAATACAGTACAGCTCAATACACACAATTGTTAAGGGGATGCAGACCAGAGAAAGACTTTCGTCTTGTTTACATCAGGGTCCCCCATTTTCAATTCATCAGGACATATATGACATACATGACATACAGATAGTCAGTACTGCTACATCTATACATTTATGACATACCAGATTTGCAAATACAGTACTGTTTGTGATACAGAAGGAGTCAGGAAAAGGGAGTATATACATTTGACGTAGAAACTGTACATTGGAGGAGGTTGGGTGGGGGGGGGTTGGGTACACTGGGATATTGACAACCATACTGGGTAATCTACATTGGAGGTGGTTGGGGGGGGGGGGGGGGGGGGGCACACTGTATAAACAAGCAAAACTGTACATTGAGGGGGGGGGGGGGGGAGACACTGTACAAACAAACAAAATTGTACATTGGACTATTGACAAAACCATACTAGGTAAATGACTGTACATTGGCAAAACTGTACATTGAGGGGGGGGGGGGACACTGTACAAACAAACAAAATTGTACATTGGACTATTGACAAAACCATACTAGGTAAATGACTGTACATTGGAGGGGGTTGGGTTAGGATATTTAAAGGGGCCAGTGTTGAATTGCAGTCTCCCGTAGGTGTCCCTTGAGAGAGGTTTTGAAAATCCTGCATGATTAAATAACATGTCTGACCGTTCTCGTGTGTGTGTGTGTGTGTGTGTGTGTGTGTGTGTGTGTGTGTGTGTGTGTGTGTGTGTGTGTATCCATAGCTCTCATTTAGCCCAGGAGAATCTTGTCTAAGCTTAGACGTCTACCTAACTTTCACTTTTCACCCCATTTTAGACATTGTTTAAACGTCTAAGCTTAGACGTCTACCAAACTTTCACTTTTCACCCCACTTTAGACTGATTTTAGACGTCTATGTCATGACGTTGAAACAACGTCTAAGCTTAGACGTTCAAAACACGTCTAAGCTTAGACGTTCAAAACACGTCTAGAATAGACGTCTACCAAACTTTCACTTTTCACCCCACTTTAGACTGATTTTAGACGTCTATGTCATGACGTTGAAACAACGTCTAAGCTTAGACGTTGAAAACACGTCTAGAATAGACGTCTACCTAACTTTCACTTTTCACCCCATTCTAGACTGATTTTAGACGTCTATGTCATGACGTTGAAACAACGTCTAAGCTTAGACGTTCAAAACACGTCTAAGCTTAGACGCTCAAAACACGTCTAGAATAGACGTCTACCAAACTTTCACTTTTCACCCCATTCTAGACTGATTTTAGACGTCTATGTCACGACGTTGAAACAACGTCTAAGCTTAGACGTTCAAAACACGTCTAAGCTTAGACGTTCAAAACACGTCTAGAATAGACGTCTACCTAACTTTCACTTTTCACCCCATTCTAGACTGATTTTAGACGTCTATGTCATGACGTTGAAACAACGTCTAAGCTTAGACGTTCAAAACACGTCTAAGCTTAGACGCTCAAAACACGTCTAGAATAGACGTCTACCAAACTTTCACTTTTCACCCCATTCTAGACTGATTTTAGACGTCTATGTCACGACGTTGAAACAACGTCTAAGCTTAGACGTTCAAAACACGTCTAAGCTTAGACGTTCAAAACACGTCTAGAATAGACGTCTACCAAACTTTCACTTTTCACCCCATTCTAGACCGAATTTAGCCTAGCCTTGATTGAAATTTTTTATTAACAGATTGCATAATGGGGACAGTACAGTACAGCTCAATACACACAATTGCTAACCCTTTCACTGCCACACTACCAAACGGTTAACCCTTTCACTGCGACAATACACAGTATGTTAACCCTTTCACTGCATATATGTAGTATCCTCAAGAATATGTGCATAATATGTGGAACGCCCTACCCACAGCTGTAAAGGAATGTGAATCACTACCCACTTTTAAAACCACTCTCAAGGAGCACCTACGGGAGACTGCAATTCGAAACTGGCCCCTGTAAATATCCTAACCCAACCCCCTCCAATGTACAGTAAATGTCCTAACCCAGTAATACACAAGACCCTCTTCTTGGACCTAGTAAGGTTTCGTCGATAATCCAATGTACAGTTACCCCCCCCCCCCCCCGCGCCTACCCACCCCCGCCCCACCCAACCACCTCCAATGTACAGTCCGCCTCCCCCACCCCACCTACCCAACCCCCCCACCCCACCTCCTATACAATGTACAGTCTCTTCGTCAAATGTATATACTCTCTTCTTTTTTTTCTTTTTTTTAACTCTTTTTGTATCACAAACAGTACTGTATTTGTAAATCTGGTATGTCATAAATCCAATCTCCCCCAATCCCATTCACTTTGCCTTTTATGTCTCTGTCTGTGTTTTGTGTATTTGTATGTTTGTTTTTGTTTTGCTGCCATTTTGGCCAGGTCTTGCTCGAAAAAGAGATCTTTGATCTCAAGTGACTACCTGGTAAAATAAAGGTAAAATAAAAAAAATGTATGTCATATTATGTTATGAATTATGATTAATTGAAAATGTGGGACCCTGATGTAAACAAGATGAAAGTCTTTCTCTGGTCTGCATCCCCTTAACAATTGTGTGTATTGAGTTGTACTGTGTACCCATTCTGCAATCTGTTAATAAACTTTTCAATCAATCAATCAATCAATAAATCAATCAATCAATCAATCAATCAATCAATCAATGAGTGGTGCTGAGAGGGAGGGGGCAACCAACGCCGAAGTCTCGCGTAATCGCACGAGAGTTGCCCGTTTCAACACGGGTTGGAAACCCCGTTGTTCCACCCTTCGCCGAAGTTCGCGCTGTCCACACCACAAGCAAGGTAATGTCTGTCTCAGTGTCTCTATTATTTTAATAAAATGTGGCCAAGTCCATTAACTATTCCCTCTCGAAACGTAACCGGGTTGACTACTATATATCTAATGACATGTGTAGTTGGTTCATACGAGTGTACGCGCTTGTATTTCTATAAAAAATGGTTAGATCTTACATGTTGCACACACACTACGATCATTTCAGTGATGGCTGCCCCTATGCTACCGCGTTGAGGCCTGCTAGCTAGCTGCTCTTATGTAGAATAGTGTACAATTAGGAATACTGTCACGATTTTATTAAAATCTGCGCATTGTTGTGGCCATCATAGGCTGTATTATTTAGCCTCAGATTGTTTATGTTCATGGTATTAACCGCGCTAGTCTCAAAGCTAGGCTATCATGTTAGCATATGCTAACGTAAGCCCCAGTCTGACACTAGCTGTGTAACATACTGTCGCATATCTCGCCGGTAGGAATAACGACCAAGTGGCTACGCAACCTAATAGGAGATCTTGCCCTCACAGTTATCTTATTTAGCCCATGTTTAGCTAACAACGTTAGTCCCTTTTATGAATCGGGAATATGTGTCGCTCACACCATGTCATTGATTGATTGAAAACTTTATTAACAGATTGCAGAATGGGTACAGTACAGCTCAATAATAATAATAATAATATACTTTATTTGTATAGCACCTTTCATACAGAAACTAGCTCAAAGTGCTTCACAACAGAAAAAAGACATACGGCATAAATCACAGTTTATCACATTAGGATCTAACATCCCAACAGGCCACCTTGTTTATGGTTTGATTCAGTTTTAAATAGACAACAATAAAAAGAGTAAGATAAAATAGACAGAGTAAAATAGTGCAATAGTGCAGTGCAATAAAATTGTAGAATAGAATAGATTAAAATATATCTATATTTTACAGTGCAATAAAATAGCTTTGGATTACTGTTCAACAGTTCAAAGTCGTCTTTACCTTCTCTGTTTGGTATATCCACAGTTTAAAACTTGACAGTCTTCCCTCCTGTTTGATACCCACTTTGACCCTTCGAACCTCTCACTCGGGGCACAATTGTTAAGGGGATGCAGACCAGAGAAAGACTTGCGTCTTGTTTACATCAGGGTCCCCCATTTTCAATGTCAGATATGGCAACTGCAGCTTAAATTATGCTGTGACCTGCTGCCAATATCCTGTGTAACTAAATCGAATATACTTGTATTGAGAAGACACTTGTACGTTAGTCTAGACTCTAGAGGTCAAATACTTATGTTAATCCCTATTTAAAATGTAACGCTCTGTTGCATGTGTCCAGATGCCGGGCGTCAGTGAAAGAAGTGAACCAACAGGAGTTTGTTCGTGCCCTGGCGGCCTTCCTGAAAAAGTGAGTTGACTTAATTAATTTCCTCCAAGGGTGTGACAGTCACACTATTAAAAGAATATAAAAAAGCATATTCCACAGTTATGATACATTTCTTCTGTCACCAGGTCAGGAAAGCTGAAGGTGCCAGACTGGGTGGACCTGGTCACGCTGGCTAAACACAAGGAGCTGGCCCCTAATGATGAGAACTGGTTCTACACCAGAGCTGGTAAATTGTGACATCATCCCACCATCTCTTGTTTCCACTGCTGTTGGTATTAGTTGCGTTGATTAACGCAACTAGTGTTAGCTGTAACATTTGATGGCTGACGTAGCAGCTCTAATGTTTGCAGGGCTGTACACTGCGACGAGATGATCGCAAATTGCCTATTAATTTGGCCGTTGCGAGTGAAAAATAATATCTGGGAGCAACGTTGTGAGTAGTGATTTCAACCTTCATTCGCATTTCACTCCTAAATTAATCAATACAAATTGGATAAAAAAAATTGTAAAACTTTAGCCTACAACCAAGGCTGTACAGTGCGACACAATGTCGTGGTGCTATGAAAATTGTCGTTGAGCTGAGCTCTCATCAAAATCAATGGAGGACTTTCAGGAAAGTTAAAAACGCATAGCGCTTGCCGATTGGTGCTAAGAACAGCAGGGCGGGTGCAAGCGATGTGACGTAATTGGCAGACTCGACTGTCAATCAAAATTATTCTGTTGCCGGCTGAATGATTGAATGAATGAAAACGTTATTAACGATTGCAGAATGGGTACAATACAGTACAGCTCAATACAACAACAGTGGACTGGAGGATGAAGACTAGAAAAAGACCTTCGGCTTTTTTACATAAGGGTCTTCTATTTTCAATTCATCAAAACATTTAGAGACATACAAATATACAATAGTTTCATAAAAATGCTATTTATTGATTGATTGATTTAAAACTTTATTAACATATTGCAGAATGGGTACAGTACAGCTCAATACATACAATTGTTAAGGGCATGCAGACCAGAGAAAGACTTTTGTCTTGTTTACATCAGCGTCCCCCATAAACGCACCCGTGTATTGAAGCTTCTGTAGCTTGTCACAGAACTATTCTGTACTTGTTTCAGATGTACCCCAGACAAGGCCCACTCCCAGGAGAGACAAATTTCCTCTGCCTGAAAAGACTAAGATTATAAATAGAATTTACCATATTATAAGTTATTGCTTGTGTAAACATTCTTACAGTTGGGTAAAAATGCCTAGACACTGGTGACCGTTGTTTCAACAACTAACAGTGATAAAATCTTAGCATGTAATTTGAGTTTATTCCTTTGTGAAGTATGGGAGAATACATTAAAACGCCCTCAGTCACAAACGGTTTGAGTTGTTTTGCACAATATTTGCGGTTATTTGAAGTACGGAATGTTTTCACTACATTTAACTAATAATTGTCATTTATATCAGGGTTCCAGAGAAAAGTGATGGAGACCCTCCTGGAAATCAAGGATGATATCAAAAAACTCCACAAAGAAATTCATCCGGGTGGGAGGGTCGACATACACCCCTGCCAGACAGAGGAGGCGTTGAAATGGTGACTTTTAAATCTTTTCCTAGGATAGGGATTACTGACTCATATGTTCAAAGGATTTAAATTGTATTGTACATGATGTTACATTAATATACATGTCATTTGGTTTTTTCTTATTCAGATATCCACATTGACGGGGATCGGGGGAAAGAGTGTCCGCGACTGCACTAACAAGATGATGGACAGGTATTTATATGCATGTACAAAGATGCAGGTTAAGGCAGGCAGGCATGCGTTCTCACTTTCTGTGTTTATGTTTGGAAAGACCAGATGAAGTCAGACGCGTATATTATATTGATAGACCACTACACTTCCGCGTTACATTGAAATCAGGGAGGAGATTGCGGGGGGTCAAATGAATGGATGTGGACGAGAGCCGTGATGGAAGTGGTTGCCGATACGGCTGTGGGGGTGCTAGAGACATGATCGAATAGACGTTTATGCGCCTCGCTCTCCTGAACACGGCGTGACCCATAACTAATCGATCAGAACTAAATCGGCAGAGAAAAAGCCCATTTTAAAGCACCTATTCCGCATGGACATGCGCAGAGTGCCCATGGAGTCTGGACGACGCGAGATGACGCACGAATGAATGTGGACTGTTCCATCAGAGGGCGGAGCTTCGGTGGCCAATGTCCTTTCAGCCGAACAGGATAATGAGAAAATTATCCCACTAAATGGCCAGACGTGTCTTATGGCGACATCTACAATTACCTCATTGAGTCTACAGGTAGACTAATGTTTATATTTAAGTGCAGCGGTCTGTAGCCACTTACATGACCATCGAAGCTCCCCCCTCTGATGGAACAGTCCACATTCATTCGAGCGTCATCTCGCGTCGTCCAGACTCCATGGGCACTCTGCGCATGTCCATGCGGAATAGGTGCTTTAAAATGAGCTTTTTCTCTGCCGATTTAGTTCTGATCGATTAGTTATGGGTCACGCCGTGTTCAGGAGAGCGAGGCGCATAAACGTCTATTCGATCATGTCTCTAGCACCCCCACAGCCGTATCGGCAACCACTTACATCACGGCTCTCGTCCACATTCATTCATTTGACCCCCCCGCAATCTCCTCCCTGATTTCAGAATCCCGGAAGTGTTACGGTGGTCTATAGTAAATGTACTGAGGATGGACAGATGATGTTGACATTTAAACAAAAAATACAATGCATAATAAATGTGTTCATGATCATCATGCAACAAAAAACAATGGGGGGAAGGGGTTTTATGAAACTGGTGATACACTTGTAGTCATAGTACAGCCTTTCCCTTCAATTTGTATTTGTTTTGACTAGTCACTTGTTGAATTGCTTGAATTATTAATGTCATGACTTTCTCTTAGAGACTCATGACAAATGCAGTCATGTCCCGTTTTAATTTAAAAGGGGGTGGTCTACGAGACAAGAGGGCCTTTAAGGAGACTGCCCTCTACCGTGTATGTTGGAACGGATAACGGAATTAAAAAAATGTCTAGAGGCAGAGAGCAGAGGAGAGATAGGAGAGGTATTGTATTTCATGACTGTTGGGAACTAGGCTTAATGTAGCACCTACTTCCACGGATGAAGCTAAGCTAGGCTAACGGTCCAGGTGTTCCCTAAGCCTAATGCAATGCATGCATGTCTAACTCCAGGGAAGATGTTTAATAAGCTAATTTCCCAAAATGTTGGGAGTGTTCCTTTAAGTTGCCTTAATGTTCAAAGGCTTAACCTGTTACAGTATATTTATGTAAATATATATATAAATGTGCGAATTGGCTATAATAAGGTAATTTATACGCCTCCTATTCTATAATAATATTTCTAATGGCATTGGTCCGGATGGGAGAATTCAGTACTGTATCTACAGAACCTTCGGTTTAATCATCTTCCCTTTATTAATTTCCTTAGATTTTTTTTGTACACATGATCTCAAGAAGGTACTGAACGAGATCAGTGGCAGTTTTTAATGTTTGGTCATTATTAGCATGGTGTTATTCACTGTCAAAGATGCAAAGAAAAATATTCTCCTTTCTTCACAATTTAAGCAAGCCTAGTAATAGACACAATATTTCTGACACTGTGATTACGTTCCCTGAGGTCCATAGATGTCCCTAGATACCAAGAATATGCAAATGTCCTTGTAGAAGTGGAGCAATATTTTATTTACCTAGTTGCCTTAATGTTCAAAGGCTTAACCTGTTACAGTATATTTATGTATCTAATATATGTAAATATATATATATATATATATATATATATATATATATATATATATATATATATATATATATATATATATATATATATATATATATATATATAAATGTGCGAATTGGCTATAATAAGGTAATTTATACGCCTCCTATTCTATAATATTTCTAATGGCATTGGTCCGGATGGGAGAATTCAGTACTGTATCTACAGAACCTTCGGTTTAATTATATTCCCTTTATTAATTTCCTTAGACTTTTTTGTACACATGATCTCAAGAAGGTACTGAACGAGATCAGTGGCAGTTTTTAATGTTTGGTCATTATTAGCATGGTGTTATTCACTGTCAAAGATGCAAAGAAAAATCTTAATTCATATTCTCATTTCTTCACAATTTAAGCAAGCCTAGTAATAGACACAATATTTCCGGGGGTCATCCCTACTGCTGTAACCTACTAATGCTTACCACTTGTATCTATTGCTATGTCCGCCCATCACAATCACGTGAGTTGTATTAACGCCTGTCCCGTCTCCCTGTCTCCCTGTCAGTGGCTGTCCAGGAGTGTTGGACGTCCCGTGCTGAAGACCGGGAGGATGCGACCCCCTCTGCGCCTCTCCGGCTGTCTCGAAGTGCCGAAGACTGGGAGGATGCAACCCTCTCTGCGCCGCCCCTTAGCTCAAATAGATCCGCTATCAGCTCTATCTTTAATCTTCAAAATGTTCAGTTGCTATGTATGTGTGTTGGGCCAGCCTTTAGTATTTTAAAATAAAAAGAAATTATAAAAACGGCTAACTTTTGACTATTCCATGTTATTCATGTGTTAATGTTTAAACAATGCATTTTCAACGCTCATGCTTTAATGTAAAGTTTGGTAGACGTCCATGTCATGACGTTGAAACAACGTCTAAACATAGACGTTCAAAACACGTCTAAGCTTAGACGTTAAAAACACGTCTGGAATAGAAGTGAAAGGAATCAGGGATCAGGAATCAAGGGAGCCGGTTGTACTTCTAGTTTCAGTTTCACATGATGCCTCTCTGTTCCCAGAGGGGAATTATGAACTTACTGTCTGGAGTCATATAAATATATTGTAACGTACTGACTGTCTGGAGTCATATAAATATAGTGTAAGTTACTGACTGTCTGGAGTCATATAAATATAGATATTGTTGAGCTTTGCAGGTTCCCTTGCGTTGCGTATAGAAGAAAAGACACGTTGTCCAAGGAGATATCTTTAGCCTTTAGCTTGTTTATTGAGAGCACAGCTTCACCACATCACATTGTGAGATAGGTATAGAACTTGTGGAGGCATGTACCTGTGCATACACCTTGATAGAAAAAAAAGAGAACACACCTCCGCTCACACGGTCATATATATATGATATGGTGACGTCATACGTGCATCCTTTCAATATAGAGCTACAGCGCTTCCCAGTGATATAAACAAGTACTGCATATATATATATATATATATATATATATATATATATATATATATATATATATACATTCGGTAATGCACATTCCTCTGAGTACATGTATTCATATCTCGTAACACCCCCACTTGAACTCAGGTTGCTACAATCTTAAGCAGAATAAAAACACAACATAAAATAAATGTGGACCTCTGTCCAAACACATTTCAAGTTCCAAAAATGATCTTTCAAGTCCCCAAGGACTTCAAAATTGCGAGAGTAACACCCCTGCACAAAAAGGGCAGCAAATTAGACCCAGGCAACTACCGCCCTGTTTCTATCCTTACCTCCATCCCGAAAGTCATGGAAACATTTTTATACGAACAGGTCGAAAAGTACCTTGCGGAAAAAATCGAATCTACAAATTCCAATCTGGCTTCAGAACATCCCACTCCACTGACACATGCCGTCTCTATTTAAACGACCACATCAAACAAGAGGTGGACGCGGGCAAATACTGCGGCATGGCCATGCTGGACCTACAAAAGGCCTTCGACACTGTCAATCACACCATTCTGATTGACAAGCTAAAAGCAATTGGTCAGTGAGCTGGATGCAATCCTACCTGGAGGGGAGAGAACAGATGGTGTTCCACAAGGAAGCATACTAGGGCCGCTACTGTTCCTAATTTATGCAAATGACATGTCGTCAGATTGTGACTGCAACTTGTTCCTGTTTGCGGACGACTCAGCCCTGCTGGTCTCTGACAAGAACAAGTTACAGGTTGAAAAAACCCTCAGCTCGGAACTAGGCAAAATATGCATATGGCTCGCTGATAACAAACTATCATTACAGAGTCCATTCTCTTCGGTTCAAATAACAAACTCAGCAAGACCGACGGCTTCTCAGTTACAGTGGGTGACAATATTGTCACAAGGAAAGATGAAATTACCTACCTGGGTTCCATCCTAGAGGCAAATCTTTCCTGTGACAAAATGGCATCCAATGTAATAAAAAAAAGTCAACCAACGAACTCGATTCTTGTACCGGATCTCCTCTCTGGTAAACAAGAATACCCTGAAGACTCTGGCAGGAGCACTCATTCAAGGGTACTACGACTATGCTTGCACCTCATGGTACCAAAGCACCTCAAAGGCGCTAAAAACAAAATTACAAACATCTCAAAACAAACTGGTCAGACTACTGCTTGACCTGACTCCTAGAACCCACCTCACCCCTGCCCACTTTGACAACCTAGGATGGCTTAGAGTAGACGACAGGGTACAGCAACTTGCAATGGGCCTGGTCTACAAGATACACTACACGATCAAGGTACCCATGTACATGTCAAAATACTTCCCAAAGGTCAGTGAATACCACAATCACAACACCAGAGGGAGCTCCACAAATCATGTTAAACCCAGATTCGGCTCAAACAAGGGACTAAACACGTTTCGCAATTATGCCACATCAATGTGGAACGTTTATCGTTTTTTTTTTACTACTGGGCAGTCCAGTAGAGAGAGAGAGAGAGGAGGAACGGGAGACAGAGTGGGGGGAAGACATTTGGCAAATAACGACGGGTCCGGGAATAAAAAAAAACGGGTCGGCCGTGCCGCGACTCAGCGTGTTATGTGGTTCGCCACTGACTCTTTTCTTTTAAGTCACAGATCCAGTTGTTTTTGTTTTTTTTGTATTTTATTTTTTTATAATTTTTTAAACAAACACATAAACAAACATGACAACACACGATAAGATATACAAGCATTAGTTGACAGTGCACATCCAATGAAATCACATTTTAGTTAATTGTCTTATATAGGATATACCCTTAATACCTGTTATCTAAAAACCTACATACAGTATGCTCCAGCTCGAACCCCCCCCTCCCGGACCCCCCATTGGATAATCCATCCATTTTCCCTCGCTCCTAACCAGACATTACCATTATATGCTAGCTTTTATTTTCTCCCCCACTTCTAACCACAATGTCATTTTGGATTCATTGAGACCCAAAATTCTTGCTGTAGATATTTCTTGATAGATCACATCGAGATATGTAATAATCCAGACCTTTCGGCAAATTTTTTCCGGTTGGAACCATCGTGATGCTATCAGCTTTTTAGCCACTGTGATACCCGATAAAACCAATCTCTTTAGCTGTGGATGTACTGCACACTCAAAAACATCATTCAGCAGTAATACAGAGGGGTGTACAGCCAGGTATATTCCAAGTTAAGAGATTTGATAATTGCTGGGTCACCTCTTTCCAGAATATCTTAACTGGTGGGCAGTCCCAGTACATGTGCATAAATGTCCCCTCGTCCCCATTTGGACATAAGGAGCATTTGGAGTCTTGTTTAAGACCCATTCTGTTCAGTCTTATAGGAGTCAAGTAGTTGTTTTTGTTAATTTTCTTGTTACCGTTTTGTCCAATTGGACAGCACCTTGCTTCCTTTTTTTGTTTTTTTTATCTTATTTGTTTTTTCCTGTTGTTACTATACATATAAATAAAAATTTACCCTTTCTTTAGCTTCTCTTTGTAAAGTGTCCTTGAGTCTGAGAAAGGCACTTCTCTCTTTAAATCCAATTTATTATTATTATATACTGTAAATATAGTTATAAATATATAGTGTATTGCAAAGTGTTAATAATGTAAATATTCAACAATACTTAGCTTTTCTTACACCTTATGTGTCCCTTATTCCATCATATATATGGTTTTATTTGAATAATAATGAAACAAGAATTGTGGAGTAGAACATTATAAAAAACATATAGGCTACGCTGTTGATCCTTTTCAACTGTGCAAATTAACATAAAAACATGTAAAACATTTAACATAGTTGTTAAGTTATTTAAAAAGAAAAGGTGACTGTCTCTTTGTGTCTCTCTCTCTGTTTGTCTCGGTCTGTCTGCCTGTCTCTCTCCGTTTGTCTCTGTCCATCGGTCTGTCTGCCTGTCTCTCTCTGTCTGTCTGCCTATCTCAGATATCTCAGCTGGAATGTTGACTGATTGAAGAGCCTCAAGCCACTAAACAAAAGGTCAAATCCAGCACAGGATATATAATTTTCTGTAATATTAGACTTGTTTTTAAATGTTTGCACAATCATGTATCATCATTATTTTTTGGACTGGTGGTTAGACGTTGGAGCTCTAGTAGAGCAAACACACGAGCTTCCAATAATGGTGACTGTACTGTTCCCATGTGCAAGAGTTCGTTTGGACAGTCTGCCGTTTCTATTAACGGGGCAAACTTATGGAACGCTCTGCCTACTGGCTTAAAACTGGAGTCCAATGCCAAGGTCTTCAGCAGAGGACTCAAGGTATGGCTGAAATCAAAGCAGCAGTGCTACTGCTCACATAGGTAGACGCGGACTGGTTTTGTTGTTTTGATCATGGACTCTTGCTCTGGAAAATATTTGTTCTGATAGTCCATTGTGCCTCAATGGACTAGTGTTGAAAACTGTACACATCCTCCCAGTCCCCTCTGAGCTTAAAATGTGATTCATTTTAAGTAATATATAACGAGTTATATCCTGAGAACGGAAAAGTCACCAATGGCCAGGAATGACCCAAATATAAATATACATTTAGTGTAAGTTACTGACTGTCTGGAGTCATATAAATATAGTGTAAATTACTGACTGTCTGGATATATATAAATATAGATATACATATAGTGTAAGTTACTGACTGTCCGGAGTCATATATATATATAAATATAGTGTAACTTACTGACTGCCTGGTGTCAAATACATATAGATATAAATATATAATAATAAAATGAGTACTATAAATATTACTCAGTAGCACTAATATATTTTATACTCTGTATAAATGTATATATTTGAATCACCTGTACATTACTGTTGCACTTTGCTGTTAGATTTGCACTCTGGTTGGATGTCGAACGTCTTTCAGTTGTACTGTACTTGTGCCGTTTAATGACAATACATCTAAATCTAATCTAATCCGAAACACATTTAGCCATTTACTTGATGAGAGAGAGACAGAAACATCCTTTCAAAAGACATGGCTTTTTAATAGAGTTGGACGTCAACAAACCAGTGTTGTGTCTGAAAGGACGTCAGAGATCAGAAACAGAGCGTCACTCCATCCAGTGGTTCAGTTTGAAGACAGAACGCTTGTGACATTACTATACAAAATACAGTATGATTAACAAGTGTTGATTAAAAAACAAAAACAAAAGCATTAACACCGATTCTGTTGTTGCAGTGAATTAAAGGACATATCATGGATCTTTTCAACAATTCTATACGACATCCTCTGTGGAACATGTTTCCTTTTTTATTTTGGCAAAGGAACTCTAAATCTGAACTGTTGTTTCTTGAGGCTGAACGGTTACCGTCGGTAGTGTGATAGTAAAGGGTTAACCTTCTGTAGTGTGGCAGTGAAAGGGTTAAGGTAAAGAGAAGCTCCATTATCCAAAGAAAACTGTGTTCACTAGAACAGAATTATCTTTCACAAAGTGTTCACTAGAACAGAATTATCTTTCACAGTGTTCACTAGAACAGAATCCTCTTTCACAAACAGTGCTCACTACAACAGATCCTCTTTCACAAACAGTGCTCACTACAACAGATCCTCTTTCACAAACAGTGCTCACTACAACAGATCCTCTTTCACAAACAGTGCTCACTACAACAGATCCTCTTTCACAAACAGTGCTCACTACAACAGATCCTCTTTCACAAACAGTGCTCACTACAACAGATCCTCTTTCACAAACAGTGCTCACTACAACAGATCCTCTTTCACAAACAGTGCTCACTACAACAGATCCTCTTTCACAAACAGTGCTCACTACAACAGATCCTCTTTCACAAACAGTGTTCACTAGAACAGAATCATCTTTCACAAACAGTGCTCACTACAACAGATCAATTTGTTTAAACATCTCAGCTTTGCTTTTCTTTTCTAATTGTACTTGGATTAAACACTTACAGCACATTAATGACTAGCATACCAAATGTGTGCTTTAGATTTGCACACGAAAGCACATAATAAGGACCAAAAGTGCATTGCAAGTACACTCTCAGAAAAGTACTATGCGTAGAAATATACTTTTAACACACTTTAGCACTTTGGCTGCCATGGGTTAAATTCATTATCAACCGTAGGTTGCCGGCTCTATTTGTCTATAGAGAAAGTCCCCTTCTTTGCAGGGCTATAACTTTTTAAATTCTATTGCTACATTGCCATTATTAGGGCCCATTCAAAGTCCTATATGTATTGTTCATTGTGTAGCAACGTTAAACTTTTTCATTCACATATTCATAGTAAAGTATGGTCTAATGTATAAGTATGTTTTCATCTCTTTCTGCAGCTTTCTCCAGAACGTGATCTATAGCCCCAAATACATTATATTGATGATGCAATACAGTTTTATGGCAATCAGCGCGATATAAAAAAATTCAACTAGACGTACTTCTAGAAGTTACTACACGTCATCTGATGTTGACCGGATGGGCTAGGGGGCGTTTATAATTCCGTGGGCAGCGTTATACCAATCATCTAATGTGGGTCAAATGTTGATAATAGCAGTTAGTATCGAAGACGGTAACTTTACACGCTAAAACTCACCCAGTCTCCGCGCGCCGTTGGGCGATCATCGTAGAGTAGAAATTTTATCATTATGGGATGTAGATTTACCCGGTCCATCTCCAGCTTGTATAATGGTATATACGTCCAAATCATGTTGTTTATCGAGTTATTGGCAATCGATCGCTATGTAGTGTGTCGAGATCGAGTCCCGGGACCTATTAGCGAGTGCCCGGAAGTAATACGGCCGTCCAGCACAACCTCTACGGCACTTCCTGTTAAGGGATTGCGCCGATCGGCCACCAGATGGCGCTCCTGAACCGCCAGAGAGCTCAGTGGGTCCTCCTGGTGGATCTCAGGCCAGCGGAGGGGACATATGAATCCGATCCCAGATTTTTGAAATATTGATATCAAAGACGCTGTAAAGCGTCTTCGGCAACTTGAGCATGGCCGGGAATGACGTGTTTAAGCGTTTCCCGGCACCCAAAGTGTTTTAATATACTAAAAATATACTTTCAGTTTGGAAAACATATACTCACTTTTGATTTCGCTCCTGGCAAGTAATAAATCCAAAAACATTTAACTCATATTGGATAAGTTACCAGGGGCGTTGCCGTTGAGTTAAGGATGAAAAGAAGGGTACTGCGGGAGCGACCTATGAGGAAGGAGACAGATCATGTGACCAAATCAACGGCATAGTAGCAACATAATAACTAGCGATATCTGTTTGAATAATATAATAATGCACAGAAAAAGTGTCATCGAAGTTACAAAAACATTTTGGCGCACAGAGTTCAGGTCCCATAGGTCTTAACCAATCAGAACACGTCCCGTACGTCTTAACCAATCACATGGTTATTTAATACTGATAAATGCATAGAGAACATGAGGGGAGAGATAAGCCAGCGACACTGATTAGAAGCATTAGACCCGGCGGCTGCGTTCACACCGATAGAAGCATTAGACCTGACGGCTGCGTTCACACCGATAGAAGCATTAGACCTGACGGCTGCGTTCACACTGATAATCGGAAGGAAATCAATATATGTCATGCATGATGTGTAGCCGCAGCCATGTTATCCAAACTTCTTCCGTTTACTTTGTGTTTTTTCTTTTCTTTTTAAGGTATGGTGAAATGGATTCACCTATGACCTTTTGTTTTATTTTCTATTGATTATGTATGCGATATATGACTGATTTACACTGAATGTTTCATATTTGTATGTGTATATCTGTGAGGACCCCAGGAAGAATAGTCAACACATTGATGACTAATGGGGATCCTAATAAACATAAACATAAACATAGAAGCATTAGACCCGACGGCTGCGTTCACACAGCAGGCAGAAGCAGCCAGACTCAGATCTGTTTTCTTCACAACAGTGTGAATGGCACAAATCACATGGAATCTGATCTCTTCAATTCTGATTCGGGCCACTTTCATATGTGGATCCTAAGTCAGATACAGGTCTGTTTTGTTTTTGCAATGTGACCTCAGTCTGAACAGTCATGTCGGAATTCATGTGACTTTTAAGTCACTCTAGATTGACATTCATCACAATTCTGTGGCGGAACTCGGGAGTCACTCTGTGAAAACAGACATGGAAGACAGCTGTGATGGAGGTGGTCAGTGGATACAGACATGGAAGACAGCTGTGATGGAGGTGGTCAGTGGATACAGACATGGAAGACAGCTGTGATGGAGGTGGTCAGTGGATACAGACATGGAAGACAGCTGTGATGGAGGTGGTCAGTGGATACAGACATGAAGACAGCTGTGATGGAGGTGGTCAGTGGATACAGACATGGAAGACAGCTGTGATGGAGGTGGTCAGTGGATACAGACATGGAAGACAACTTATTACTAATTAGGGGTGCACCGATGTATCGGTCGGGTATCGGTATCGGCCGATAAGTGCCTTGTTGACTGCAATCGGCCTATCGGCCGATAAGCTCGAATGTGCCGATGGCAGTAGCCGATAAATATCCATCAATTTGTGTAGCGTCAAAAGACAAAAAAAAGTTCACTCGCGACCTGCACAACACCGTCCCCAGTCCCCCCCACACACACACACACAAGCTACTGCATCAAAGTTACTACTTATGATTAACAAGTAGGGATGCTCGATATTGGCTTTTTTACCGATACCGATATTCCGATATTGTCCAACTCTTAATTTCCGATACCGATATCAACCGATATCAACCGATATATGCAGGGTTTCCCCCCCCCAAAAAACTGAATAATTTCAGGTAACTAATAATTTCACTGGATATATATATAACAAATATTGTTATTGTTTTTTCTTTTTTTAAAACCGATACCGATATTTTCCGATATCACATTTTACTGCCGATATCGGCCGATAATATCGGTCGGCCGATAATATCGGACATCCCTATTAACAAGGCATTCGTTTTGTGGCATTAATGTTATATAGTTAGTGTTACACGTTCAATAACATCAGCATATTATTTACCCGAACGTAGCAAGCATTAGGCGTTCATACTAGCTCAGTTCCTTCCGTTGCTCATAGAGCCCTGAGTTTTACCCATTCTGCAATCTGTTAATAAAGTTTTCAATCAGACACATGTATAGAAAGGCTTTGTTTTATTATAACATTCGTTGCAGTAAAATCATTATGCCTCGTTTAAAACATCCTGCGGAGCTAAAAGCTAAACGTCGGCCGCGCCGCCGTTGTTGTTGTTGTAGACTACCTCTCGTCAAAACTCAAAATCAATGGCGGACAAAAAGTAAAAAATGTATACGCGCTTGCCGATTGGTGGTAACAGCAGAGGAGGGTGCAAGCGGTGTGTGACGTAATTGGCAGAATCGACTGTCAATCAAAATGTCATTGGTTGAGACTGCTTGAGAGCTCTGGTTGAGACAATAGTATCCAGCTGCAGCCCAGCCGGTAGACCATACTGGGAGAACTAGTATCTAGCTGCAGCCCTGCAGAACATACTGGGAGAGAGATAGTGCTATTTCTTGATGTTTCCTTTTTTTAAGTAAGTAAAGAGGCCTATGTTCATATCGGTGAGCACAATTTGTAACACAAATATACAGTAGTTTCATAAAAAATATATATATATTACAAAAAAATAATATATAAAAAGAAAATGTTGCCACAAATATCGGTATCGGTATCGGCCGATTGTGTTAGTTGAACAATCGGTATCGGTATCGGTGGCAAATTTTCATATCGGTGCATCCCTACTTATTACAAGTTATTGTTCAGGTCCCCATGCGGGTCAGTTCAGGAGCAGTGACCAGTTCACACTGGAATCTGATATTGGGCCACATTTAAAAAAGAATGTGAACAGCCAAACAAGAAATCTGATCTGAGCAATACATCAGAATTGAGCACCAAGGCCGTCAGTGTGAACGCAGCCATAAGTCATACAACCACAGAGCCTCAACACTCCAATGTGGAAGAGGTATCTGTAACGCCCCCCCCCCCCCCCCCCCCCCCAAACAAAAACAAAACAAAACAAGCCCTCTAGAAAAGGTGGATCAATACATCTGTAAGTATGGCAGCATCATTTACATTGACTTGTAAACAAACACAAGAGAGATGAACATACAGGCCATTAGTCAGTACTGGTTATGTGTTGTGTTGTGTTGTGTAATGTAATGTAATGTAATGTTATGTTGTATTAACACTTTGATCGCCGGGGTTAAATTCATAATTTACCATCCCTCGCCAGCCCTATTTAACATGGAGAAGTTCCCCTTCTTTGCAGGGCTATAACTTTTTAAATTCTATTGCTAAATTGCCATTATTATGGCCCATTCAATGTCCTATATGTATTGTTCAGGGTGTAGCAACGTTAAACTTTTTCATTCACATATTCATACTAAAATATGGTCTAAAGTATAAGTATGTTTTTATCGTTTTCTGCAGCTTTCTTCAGAATGTGATTTATAGCCCTAAATGCATTATATTGATGATCAAATACAGTTTGGTAGGAATCTGTGCGAGATAAAAAATGTCAACTGGATGTGCTTCTAGAAGTTTCTACGTATCATCTGATGATGACCGGATGGGCGGGGGATCGTTTATAATTCCGTGGGCAGCGTTAGATGATTCATCCAGAGTGGGTCATATGTTCATCAGATCAGTTAGTATAGAAGACGTTAGAATATAACGCTGAATCTTACCGTGGCTTCCTCGCGCCGCTGGCAGATGAGCGTGGAACAGAATTTTTTCTATTATGGGATGGAGAAATGCCCGATCCATTTCCAGGTTGTATAATAGTATATACGTCCAAATCATGTTGTTTTTTCGAGTTATTTGCACCGATCGATGTTCACTGTGTCAATACGGAGTCTCTCTAACGATAGCGAGTGCCCGGACCACATATGGATGAGCACTACCAGTACCGGTTCAAAGGTTAATTTCCGGCTGGCGATCTGCCGATCGGCCACCAGATGGCGCTCTTGAACCGCTAGAGAGTTGAGTGGAGCTTTGCACTGTGTCTCAGGGCTCCGGAAAGGAAATATGATTTCGATGACAGATTTTTGAAATATTGACATCAAAGACGAGTTACGGCGTCTTCGGCAGAATGAGCATGGCTAGGAATGACGTGTAAACTCGTTCCCGGCGATCATAGTGTTAAGACATTAGCTTCATCAGCCTGTTAGCCGTCTGTATTTAAGCACCAGGAGAAAAAACAAACAAAAACAAAGCAGAAAGGCTAAGAAAATCAGTCAGTGCACAAATCCTCATTTTAGCTTCCTCCTCACTTCCTGAGTGCCAAAGTGCAGTCTGGGTAGATGACCTCGCCCTCTCTCTCTCTCTCACGACCCGGTGCATCTTGGGAGTCGGACGCCTGGTTCAGCAGCCGTGCGGGGGAGCGGAGGAAGACCAGCAGGACGGTGATGTTGTCGCTGGAGCCGGCGGCCTTGGCGTGTGCCACCAGCCAGCGAGCGACGCCCTCTCCCGACGTGTCCTCCGACGGTCTGGCCCCGGCCCCCTCCCCGTCCCCCTCCTGGTCGCCGTCCCCCTCCCCCCGGAGCGCTCGGAGGACCAGCTGTGGGACGTCCGCGGGCTTCACCGCGTCGAAGAAGCCGTCGCAGGCCAGCAGCAGGTAGTCCTCGTCTCCGGACAGCGGCGTGGTGGAGCAGTCGGCCTCGCCGGACACGTAGGGCTTCTGGTCGAAGTCACCTGGTGGAGGACGTGATGTTTTTAACCCACAACTCTGCATGACAGCATGTACAATACAGGGTTCCCACAGACATTGCAAAATGAAATTCAAGGACTTTCAAGTACTTTTCTAAGCACTATTTTCCATTTTAAAAGGGCATTTAACACATTGAGTGCCACGCCCCTTCCGGGAAGTGACCTGGCCTGTAAACATAGTTGTAGTTTGTAGAGCTAAACCTATATTTTACAGTATAGCTATGGGTCTAATAACGCCGTCGAGTGAATTGCTTCCAGTCAACGTGCAAAAAACAGATACTTTTTTCATCCGTACATTTCCGTTTTGAATATGAATATAGTTTGGGTGCTTCTGAGTAATTCCAGGGAAAGATGCGAAAACAGCGTTTGTGTAATTCAATAAACACGGTCATTTTTCGCCCGATTATCGAATCTTCCTAAAATCAACGCTAGATCGTCATCATTATCCTTCCTCGTGCAAGCATGCAATGTGGTTTAGACCGGCACACCCCCCCCCCCCCCCCCCCCCCCCCAATGGAAAACAGCCACACACATAAAACACAGATAGCTTCAATCGCGGTAGAAATACATATCAGTTCAACGATCAAATTTATATATAGTGTTCTTACCTTGTATCTGATGTAATGCAAAAAAAAGAAACCAATTATCTGATCGCCATTCCAGTTATCCACAGCGATCCTGTCTCCGACATTATTGGGCATTGCACATCAATGGGCGGGCAGGGTCAGTCCAAACCATCCCTACAAGCGTGTGTTTTGCCGGAGTGTTTAGGACCCGCCCCCACGCCACAGCTCGGTAGAGAAAAGAAACAAACCAGTTTCTAATGGGGTGCAATAATGGCCGAAGGCGTTAGAGGGCGGTATAAGACCGTCTGCCAGCTCAGACACACTCAGAATAGTATGCACAAGGTGCCCCGCTGAATTATGAATGGCAATAAAGATTAAAAGAAATACCGTGAGAAAAACGTAGATCTACGTTTCCGGCACTCAGCGGTTGGGCGACAGAAACGTAGTTCTACAGTACGTTAACACATTGGCCGCCATGCATTGTACCCAGTCTGCCAGCGCTGTAAGCCTATGGAGATGTTTACCTTCTTTGCAGGGCTATAACTTTTTAAATATTATAGCTATATCGACATTACTATGGTCCATTCAACATCGGGTATCTATCGTTCCGGATGTGGGAATGTTATATATTTTCATTCATACATTGTCATGTTAATACCGTCGTGAATATAAGTATGTTTTTAGAGTTTTCTGCAGTAATTCCAAAAACGCTAGTTATAGGCCCGACGCATATGATAGATTATCGATTGGCGTTTCTTTCCTATACACACTATATTAAAAAATTCAAATGTATATGATCTGTATACATTATGCTTCATCATGCGTGAAGGAAAGGTGGGGGGTCGTTTACAATTCCTTGATCGTCAGTAACGGCTTTATTTAGTATGGGTTGATACGTTGATCAGACTGATTGCAAACAAAGAAATGGACAAACGAGCTGAAAATAACGTTAGATTCCTCTTACCGTTCGCCGATGAGACTGGAGGAAAGATATTCCAATTATTTGAGGTCGATCTGCTAGATCCATTTCCCATTTGTATGACGCAATAAACGCCTAAATCATATTGATTATTGCGTTTCGAAAGCGATCCCAATGCACTCGAGTGTGTATCTAGACCCATGTTACAATATATCTCTGGCGGAGGAATTTCCCGGATGCACCGAGCGCCACTTCCGGTTTGGCGTGGAGTGTAACTGGCCCGAAATCCACCAGGGGGCGGTATTGAGGCGTTGCAATAGCAGACCAGGGTCCAGCTGCGTCCCGGAAGAACGCTGGATGAATTATGAATGCCATGGCGGAAACATTTTATATTGATCCTAAAAACGAGTTCCCTCGTTGTTGGCGCACAACGATTGGCGGGCAATAACTAGTATACTCGTTGTTGGCACCCAACGTGTTAAAAGGATACAATTCACTTTTTTTTAAGATACATTTTTTTGCGTTTTTCCAGCTTTATTGGTCAGACATGACCGACAGAGGAGAGGGAGAACAGGAGAAGATGTGGGGGAGGACATGCGGCAAATCCGTCTGGGAGCGGGAGGCGAACCCTGGTCGACCGCGTAGGTCTGCGTCGCAGTATGCGGTGCGCCACTGGAGCGCCCACAATTCACTTTTAAATGCTGTTTTTTATTGAAAAGAAAATCTGAGACTTCCGGTTTGAGATGTTCGGGTAAGCGACCATAGAAAAGAGCTCCCGGTCAAAGAATATCGAAAAAAGGAATTAAAACTATCTAAAACAAAATAAAAAGTGACAATTCAAGGATATAAGAGAAAAGGAAGGATGAACACGAGAAAAAGCGAGAGAAAAGAGACCCCAGAAGAAGTACAAACACCGGAGGAGAGTTATCGACACGAGGAGGTGGCGCAGGAGGTAATTCAAGCTAGCATGACGCAGGGGGCGACAGACCAGAGATGCCCACCTGTGTAGCGGAGCTACAAGCTAGCGCAATAGCTAACCAAGCTAACACGCAGAACATTCAGAGCAACATCGACAGACTCAGGGAAGAATTAAAGAAGGGTCAGGACGAGCTCAGAGAAGAAATAAATAAGAGACTTGAGACAATTGATGGAAAACTACAGGAACAAGAGAAAGACATAAGGATGCTAGAAGAAAGGACAGCTGAAACGGAGGAATGGAATACAGAAATACAAGAAATTCTAATGGCGACGCTCAAACAACAAAATATGTTGAGAGAAAAGCTAACAGACTTGGAGGGGAGGTCGAGGAGAAATAATATACGAATATGGGGACTGAGAGAAGGGATAGAAGGAGACTCGATGACCAAATATGTACCTAATTCGAGGAAAATTGGAAGTGTCAGACCTCGCCAAGATAGAGATTCAAAGGGCACACAGGACCCTAGCGCCGAAGCCACAGATAAACAGACCACCGAGAGCAGTTATAGTTAATTTCTTGAAATTCGAAGTCAAAGAAAACATTCTCAGAGCAGCCCGGCAGACGAAGATGGAGGTGGAGGGGCAGAGAATAACCTTCGACCATGACTATTCAACAGAGGTGGCTGCAAAGCGTCGGAGCTATGTTCAGATAAAAAAAGACTATGAAAGAGAAAGGAATCAGATTTCAATCACCACGCTGAAGGTTCATTGGAAAGAAGGCATAAAGGTGTACAACGACGTGAGGGAAGCGACGAGGGACATGGACCGGAGAGGATGGAAGGTGCTGGGAAGAGAAGAGGAGAGACCGACGGTGATGCAGAGGTTGGAGAAGGCGAGAAGATGAACCAGGGTCGAGGGACGAGGAAGGAGATCTGAACCGATTCAAAGCGGATCAACTGAGAAGAAAGACGAAAAGACACAGAGAAGGGGAACAGAGAGGAGACGAGAGGGGACACAGTGATCCAGGGAAGGATAAGTACAATACACATTAGACTGGTATACAGGGCTTGACATTGGCACCTGCCCACCCGCCAGATGCGGGTAGAATTCCCCTGTGGCGTGTACCTCTGTCATTCTACCCGCCACAGTGGCTAGTGGTCTGTCTGTCTGTCTGTGTGTATGTGTGTGTGTATGTGTGTGTGTTTATGTGTGTGTGTTTAGCGTATTTTTCTCCCTGGCCATGTGCATTCAAAAAAATATATATCTCTGCCTTTGATTGGCTATATCACATTCATTATGCAAAGACCAGCCCTGATCTGCCTCTGATTGGCTGAATGACTGAATAAACAAAAAAGCCATGTGAAACCTGAAACCTCTCTTCAAAGTTATTTTCACACTGAGTCGCGTCGTCGCCAATACACATAATCAAGCTGGCGGGCTCGTTGAACACAGCTGCCTACAACCATCCTTACAGTACTGGCAAGTATTTTCATATCTTAACCAGCATTGCAACTTGCAAGACGCTTATAATGAAACGTTCCAACGGCGACATTGTTCATCAATTGATTCAACCTAGAACCTACGTGCCTCTCTCTCTCTCTCTCTCTCTCTCTCTCTGATTGATTGATTGATTGAATGAAAACTTTATTAACAGATTGCAGAATGGGTACAGTATAGTACAGCTCAATACATACAATTGTTAAGGGGATGCAGACCAGAGAAATACTTTCGTCTTGTTTACATCAGGGTCCCCCATTTTCAATTAATCATAACATATATGACATACAGATAGACAGTACTGCTACATCTATACATTTATGACATACCAGATTTGCAAATACAGTACTGTTTGTGATACAAAAAGTGTCCAGAAAAGAGTGTATATACATTTAACATAGAAACTGTATATTGGAGGAGGTCTCTCATTCATCACGGTGGTGAAAAAAGTGAGTCTGGAGCCCATTTTCACATGACCATTTTAATAATCACATTATTACCATTGTTGGGTTATGATCGGCGTGTGTGGGGATTTTTGGCTGGTGAAAATGCTGAGTGGCTAGTGACCTTGGAAAACCACTAGCCACAGTGGCTAGTGAGCCAAAAAGTTAATGTCAAGCCCTGCTGGTATACATGGGACACACACAATACAAGTAAAGGTAAACATGAAAAGGACTTATACAATGATAAGATGGTAAAGTACATACGAGATAATTATACCAAAAGTTATAAAAAAGGACATGGAGATTCAAGAGATATATTGAGGCGGATATGAAAGAATCACAGGATTACACGTGACACATAATACAAATAGACGGGAACATGAAAGTGACTAATGCAGAGCTTATGACCGGGAGCTCGGAGGTCGCACACAGAACGAGCTGCACATGTATAGTGCGCATTTCTTAGCCACTAGGGGGAGCCCTCTCACTAGGAGAGCCACTACTCCCCACCCGCCAGCGGGGGAAAGAGGGAGACGACTGAGTCCCTCAACTACCATGGAAGTTCCAAGTGTTAATGTTGAAGTTAATGTTGATTATGGTTATATGTATGTAAATCAGACAGGGATAGCAGTGGCTACAACCACAAATATTATTTTATGTGACATGGGTAGAACGGGAGAATTTTTGGAAAAGAAATATGACACAAGTTAAGGGTATCAAAATGATGTCGCTGAATGTGAATGGTATGAATAATCCAATTAAAAGGAGTAAGGTGATGACGAAACTTAAGAAAGAAGAGGCGCAGGTTATCTTCTTACAAGAAACACATCTAATATCACAAGAACATGAAACGCTGAAGAGATTCGGGTATGAGAATCTGTTTTATAGTTCTTTTAAACATAACCTTAGAAGAGGAGTAGCTATACTAATTAAGAACACAGTGAAGTTTGAAATGATCAGGGAAATAAGGGATAAAGAGGGGAGGTATGTAATGGTCAAGGGGAAAATGGAAGGTCAAATGGTAACACTAGTGAATGTATATGCTCCACCAGAAAGTGAGAAATATTTATTTGAAACAATCTTTGATATCATAGCGATGGAAGGGGAAGGGGGCCTAATCTGTACAGGTGATTTTAATGTAGTACTGAACTATGACATAGACACGACAAGCACAAAGAAATGGAGGACAAACATTAGCAAATATATGAATATACAAATGGCAGAATTAGGAATCATGGATATATGGAGAGAAATGCACACACTAGATAGAGAATACACACATTATTCGCATCCACACACAACATATTCAAGGATAGACTATTTTCTCATAACAGGGGACAGATACAGGGTAGAAGACTGCAGGATAGGGGTGACGGACATATCAGACCATAGCGCAATATATCCGACAGTGAATCTTAAAAGTAGGCGGAGAAATACAGTTTGGAGACTGAATGTAGGACTATTAAATAACAAAGGTTTGGTTAAAGGAGACATAATTAGATACAGAGAAGAAAATTATAATGGAGAGGTAGACCCAAACATTTTATGGGATGCACTAAAGGTAGTAATACGTGGAAAATGTATAGCAAAGACGGCATTACTCAAGAAGGCCAGAATAGAGACATACCAGAACGTGATAAAGAAACTGAAAGAATTAAAGAAAGAACACCAAAGCTCAAAGAACCAAAAGACACTTAGAGAGGTAAAGGAAGTTAGAGGAAAGATAAACAAATAACTGCTGGCAGGGAACAAAATAAACTTTTTGACTTACCAGCCATTTGGCTGGTAGATTTAAAAAACTACCAGCCAGGCAGATTTTTTACCAGCCAAAAATTATAAATAGCTTTTTAGTATATCGTGTTATTATTATATAATACTCTCATATGCTATTTTCATAAACAACATAAGGAATATTAGCATAATTTTGAGTGGACTGAAGGAATTAGTCAGTGTTAATAGTTTTAAATACAAATAATTTATTGAAACATAGAAGTGGGGTCGGGACACACACACACACTGTTTCAACTCACCACCCCTGCATCATATTGTAGTCTAGTCTGTCGTCAAACTTCCACTCCTCTCGAAACTTTTTTATATTTGAATATCAACATTATCTGTCCATCCTCAGTAATCCTCAGTTTACTATAATTTACTCCTGTCCTGAGTCCTGACTAGTGACTTCATCGTCTTTCCAAACGCACGCACACACACAGGGAAAGGGAGAGTAGGCAGACCCCTCATTGTTACTCGCCAAACCTTAAATCTGCCCGCCATTGGCGGGTACTTATTTTGTTCCCTGGGTGGAGGGGCTATACGAGGCAAACTATACACAGATTAATCAGAAAATCAAGAGAGACCTAGAAAGATGGACAGTAATGCCCCTAGATTTCAGCTCAAGGATCGAAATCATTAAGATGAACATATTACCAAGGTTATTATACCTATTTCAGTCTTTACCTATATTAATACCACAAAAACAATTCAGGGAATGGGATAGACAGATATCAAGATTCATTTGGGGGGGGGGAAAGACCAAGGATCAGATATGTGACTCTACAGCTACCAAAGGAGAAAGGAGGAATGGCACTACCCAGTTTAGAAGGCTATTACTATGCAGCACAGCTTAGGACAGTCGCATGCTGGTGCAATGTGAATTATGAAGCCAAATGGAAAGATATAGAAACCAAAAGAGAGGGATTCGAAGTGCAGGCACTAATAGGAGATAGGGAGCTGTTCAGAAGACAGGAACAACTACTGGACCCAATTACCAAATTCACTATAAACATATGGAACACAATAGTAAAGAAATACAAGCTAGAAAAAGAATCCAAGATACTGAGATGGATAACACACGACAAAAAATTCAAACCAGGGCTAGACGACCATTTCAAAAGATGGGAACGGGGGGGGGATAACAGCAATATGTACAATGATAGAAGGTGGGGAGATGCAGACTCTACAAAAATTGAAAGAAAGATTCGGACTAGAGAATAGAGACCACTTTAGATATTTACAGATTAGAGATTACTATAACAAAGAAATAAAACAAGACAGAGACAAAGAACAGAATGGGGTAATTAGGATAATGGTAAAATCATATGAAGGAAGGAAGGGGAGGGTTATATCAGCACTATATTAGGCAATAATGGACAGTAAGGGAATTACAACCTTGTATGTAAAAGAAAAGTGGGAGAAAGAGTTAGAAATAGAGATAACAGAGGATGAATGGTATAACACATGTAAGATACAACAATCAATCACAGGATCAAGGATATGGAGGGAGTTTGGGTGGAAAAACATAATTAGATTCTTTATAACACCAGAAATACAGGGCAATTACACACCAGCACAGAAACCATGTTGGAGAAAATGTGGACAAGAAGTAGCGAACCACACACATATTCTGGGGATGTCAGAAAATAAGAAACTATTGGGAAGAGATAGGAGAGATAATAAATGAAATAGTAGGATATGAAATACCCCAGACAGGTCTAGTACTATACCTAGGGAACTTGTCACAGAAAGACAATCAGGGAGAAGACAAATATTTGATTAAGATACTATTAGTAACAGCCAAGAAAGCACTGACTAAGCTGTGGTACAGGGTAGAAGCACCGACAAAGGAACAATGGACAGCAATAATAGAGGGGATACAGGAAATGGAGAGAATCACGCATATGCTGAGGCTGCAAGAGGAGACATTTGAGTCAAAATGGGAAAAGTGGGAGGAATATAGGAAGAAAAGGAACGACATCACAGAAGGATGAAAAGGAAACAAGAAAATAAATTGAAATGTAAATAAAAAATGTAAAGATAGAAATGACCAATTAAAAAAAATAAAAAAATAAAATCGGATCCAATATTTATGGCTTAAAACCAATTTCCGACAATTAGTTACACTTTAGATTAAAACAATTTATATCTTGATTCAGAATTTTTTTTATCATGGATGAACAAAACTTTCAATGCAAACGGTTGCTTTTAATTTCAAGGACTTTTTAAGCACCTTGTTAAGAAATGGGCCGTTTTCAAGGAATTCCAGGCCTTGTCTTTTTTTTTTTTTTTTTATCAAGTACTTTAAGCACTTCAAGGACCTTGTGCGAACCCCGACAATAGTGCTGTATATACCAGTGGTTCTCAAACTTTTTACACCAAGTACCACCTGAGAACGTAGCTGGCTCTCCAAGTACCACCATATGACCGGCGTTAAAATACAGTCTATTCAGCTATGCACAGTTCACGCAGGAGGCAAATGTATTCCTGATACCATTATTTATTGTTAACTTTTGTCAGACACAGCCACAATGTACAAAGGGATAGCACTAGAACTAGCAAACGCTTCCACACTCATACAATGCAAGGGGCATTGAGAACATAATAACTAACATTCTCACATAGCAAGTGAGAAAATTAAGAACAACTGTATTTCAGCAAATGTACTTAATTCTCTCTCTCTCTCACTCTCTCTCTCTCTCTCTCACACAGCAAGCAATTGTCCGTCATTCTCTCTCTCTCTTTCACACACACACACACACACACACACACACACACACACACACACACACACACACACACACACACACACACACACACACACACACACACACACACACACACACACACACACACACACACACACACACACACACACACACACACACACACACACACACACACACACACACTTATTTTGTTACAAAAACTTAATTTCCTGCATTCTGGTGCAGGCATTTTTACCCTTTAAATGCCAGTTTGTGTGATGGCATCACAAATTATTGTTAAAAAAAACACAAAAAGTAAAATATTTTCAATATATCAAATGCAAAGTACATTTTTCTGGGGGAGATTATTACAGGCTAGGCATGCGTCAATGATTAGCAGCAACACAGATTTTGATGGATTTTTTGTAATGTCAGATTTAACACCAATTCTTTTCAGAAAAGTGGGAGTATTTCATTTTTTATCTGACATTACAAGAAATCTAAAAATAAATGGTTATGATCAGGGCTGAAGTTTAATTAAAGATTTATGACTGTTTAGACTGCATTACTCTCTGTCACAGTGATCTCCTGGTTGTTCCCCACTTAGGTTATCTAACTATCGTGCCGCCGCAACCAGAAACACTGGCCTGGCCTGCTTCTAAGTTCAGTGGCCTGACAATTTTTTTTTTTTTTTTTTTTTTAGCTTTTTTGGAAATGTTTTCAAGTACCACCAGCAGTACCACCAAGTACCACTAGTGGTACGCGTACCACAGTTTGAGAACCACTGGTATATACCGTATATATATATATTTATTCTTACCGTATATATATATCTATCCATATCTGTTCAAATTCAAGTTTCAAGTTTGTTGTATGTAGATAGCAATGGAGGTTATTGCATGACAACTAGTGAGACAGTGCTTCACTAGTAATATACAGAAGAAAAAAAGAAAAGAAAAATATTATTATTAATATACATATATTTTTATTTATTTATTTTGTATTATTATTTTTTTATTAGAAATGTTTTCCTCTGTGAAAAAAACAATGCCAGTGATTTTTTTTTTCTTCAAAAATGTCCAAGTGACAGCTCTGAGCTCTCTGACCTGGCCTGATCCCATGATAACACATAATGGCCAGCTGTCAATCACTCACTGCAAAAAGACTGCACGGGTTGGGCTTAAGAATATAATTATCCAATCAAAATAGGGTATTTGAGTTTAAAAAAGGCGGGTAGTCGGGCGGCTAGGTGGTGTAGTGGTCTAAGGCACTCGCCACCAGTGTGGAGACGCTAGGATTCGCGTGTTCGAATCCAGCTCTCCACATTGTTTTTCAGTTTGGCTGGTCGTCCGCAGTAATACACATTGGCCGTATTACGGGGAGGGAAAACTGAAGGGTGGGGATCGAACGTTGTGAACAAGCGACTCCTACAAGTCGGTTGGTGCGCCTGCGCAGTAGAATCAGGAAGTGTCGGGGGCAGCGTGAGCCTCCCACGCGTTACTCCTCGACACTGAGAGATCGAGCTGCGCAGGTGAAAAGATGCGACTGCTGTTACCTCAAGTACCGGAGGGGACTTGTGCTATGTATGACTTAGTCCACATTGCAGCCGGCTTGTGGGAGGCAAGAAACAGCGTTCGTGACAGGGGAGGGTTGAAATTGGATGATACGAAATTGGGATGGGAGAAAATATAGAAAAATGGGAGAAAAAGTGGATCAAAAAAAAAAAAAGGCGGGTAGTGAGGTTAGGCCGTGCCACATTGTGTTGACAAACTTAAGATCCAATCAGAGATTGGCGCCAGCTAATGAGACGGCTAGGGCGGAAGCGTCAACACGACTCTTTGTACAGGAATCGGAGGTAGTATAAGGAATTTGGGGGAGGATATGCGAAACATGTGTTTACCTGTGGGCTGTGGCCAGGGAGAACCGGGAGTTGCATTGAAACCTACCAAGCAACCCTAGATAGACACCCACGACCAAGGTTATTGGACTACTAGGTCAGACGGGCCGACTTAGTCTCGCTCTGAGTGGGCTGGCTGGGGAAGACGAATGGAGACCTTTTTCATCAGAAAATATCGAAGGATGGATTTAATTTACAAGTGATCAGATGGGAGGGAGTCTATTTACGAGGGACACTATTTCCTCGTAAGAAGTAAGTCGTCAATGGTGAGTGAAATCTTTTTTTTCTATATTTAGTAGCTGTGTGGGGCGGGCATGTGTTGATTATGAATTAATTGGCCCGCTGTGGCCTTGCGTGTGTAATGCAGGACCTCTTTAGGGGGTCTTTATTCGGCATGCAACGAACTGGACATGCAATTGGAGCGGCACACACACACCGGGATACACACACACACATACATGCATTGTCTTTCCTCAGTCGCCGATGCGATTGAGTCTCTGCGCCTAACCCATCCCGTTAATTTCCTATAGTGCTGAGTGATGTGAATGTAATGTCCTAACCCAACCCCCTCCAATGTACAGTAAATTACATAACCCAAGAATACACGAGACCCTCTTCTACCAAGTATGGTTTCGTCGATATTCCAATGTACAGTTTTGCTTGTACAGTTGTACAGTTTCCCCCACCCCGCCTACCCATATAATTTCCTATAATTTCCTTTGTTGTGAGGGACCAGATTGGGAGACAGTAAGATATTGGTGAAAGAAAAATTGCATGCAGATATGTGTTTGAAACAGTGAGGGTGAGAAATGGTCTGATGATCTGGCTGTAAACAAATAGTTTTTGATTTGCCTTCTTAACTAAGCTATTGATGTGATGTTTGTAAGTGAGGCGTGTGTGTCAAGAGTTACTCCAAGGTATTTTACTAGTGCCTGTTGTCTTTAACTGTGTAGTGGGTCTGCGGTCTTCATAACCACACTGTGTGTCTGTACTTCTTTATTAAATTATTTTTTGTATCTCTCCCGTCCTCCCCAATATTTTTAACTCACAGCCACCACTGACACACATTGGGGGATGTTTTAAAAATATAATTGAACATATAATATAATAATTTGTGCTTCACCAAAAAATTTGGTCAGCAGCCGCCACTGGTAGATAGTATATCTATATCTGTACATATCCCTTACCTACTCTTACTAGTAACGCTGCTGGCCAGTATGACTTACTACCATAGTGTCTTTATACCTGTATCACTGTACATAATAATACTACAACTCTGTACATACATCTGATTAGCTCTATTACTCAGTAGTACCAATTTATATATTCTATACCCAGTTTAATCACCTGTACATTACTATTGCACTTCACTGTTACATTTGCACTCTGGTTGGATGCCAAACTTATTTTTGCTGCATGATGACAATACATTTGAATCTAATCTAATCTAGGCGGACGTTCATATCTAAAATGACGTACAATCAGTGCTACTGTGTAGACTGTAGACAGTGCTTGATCGATATGGGCTTTTCAATGGCTGATGGCTGAGCAGGGCGGCTGACAGTCATTTATTTTTTCATTTCATTTTATTTTGTTTCGTACATGGAGGTACAGTTCATCTTTGAACAATATCACCAACATATTTTTTTATATTTTTTTTAACCTGATACACCCGTGGCCGAAAAGTAGCAGGATGAAGAAAACTGTTTCCTGCCCCCTTCCAAACTCAAGTGCACCTTACAGCTTCATACCATATAATAATAATAATAATAATAATAATAATAATAATAATAATAATAATAATAATAATAATAATAATAATAATAATAATAATAATAATAATATAATAATCATTACCATAATTATTAAATAAAATGTTTCACATTTAATGATAGTTTATTTTCCTTAAACCATTTCTTGAGTTTGTCCATTTCCTACACGATAATGCTTGCTAAAGCTTTTAAATCATATCCTGAGCTGTAAAAATGTGTGTCGTCCGCAAATAATACACATTTCAATCGTTTTGACACTTCACATATGTCATTGATATATAAAATAAACAGTTTAGGTCCTAAAACTGAACCTTGTGGAATTCCACATTTAGTCGACATAATGATTTTGTTTGCATCTGACAAAATACAACAATTTAATAATAAAAAAATGACTCAAAATCTGTGAACTTAAATTCACTAATGTTAGCTATATTAGCTAGCTAGCTTAGATCAAATCAAATGTATTTGTAAGGCCCAGTGTTGGGAAAGTTCACTTTCTACATTAACTAGTTCAGTTCACAGTTCACAATTTTTTAAATTAACTAGTTCAGTTCATAATAAAAAAATTTGAACTAAAGTTCATGGTTTCAAAAAAGAACTAATTTATAGTTTATAGTTCTTTTTTTTATTTGTATAGTTCTTTTTTCAATACGTTGCTGGCTGCAAGCTATTATTTGTAAAAATTATTGAACCACAGACAGCAATCGGAATACTGGCATTTGCATTTTTCATTTGTCATATATGTCCTGATGAATTGAAAATGGGGGACCCTGATGTAAACAAGACGAAAGTCTTTCTCTGGTCTGCATCCTCTTAACAATTGTGTGTATTGAGTTGTGCTGTATTGTACCCATTCTGCAATCTGTTAATAAAGTTTTCAATCAATCAATGCATTTCCATAACGCTTTGCTGTCGCCCATTCAGTCCACACTAGTAGCAGCTGCAGCTTTCATCTCTACAGTATATTTTCAAAAACATGGAGGAAAAACTTTGCTTGAATTGTCTTTATTATGAAAACAAAAACAGGACGTTTGCTTATTCTCAATGTGCTGTTTAAACTTTAAGGTTTGCTGTCGACGTCGTCGATGTGCGGACTTGTTTCTTCAAACCGGGTGGACAAAGTTTACAGACAAACGTTAGATTTTTTCCGTCTGAGTCAGTACTGACTTTAACGTTAAACTCTTTTAAATGCTCATACGCCGACGTCGTAGAGGTAGAGTTCTCTGAGCGAGTGCTGCTCTCGACCTGCTGCTGCAGCTCTCGGCTTCTGCTCGCAGATTCCGCTGTTCCGGTCTGGTCTGTTTGTTGTGATGAGTCTGATGACGTAGCCAGGGGGTGACAGGCGCGTTGCCAGATCGGGTGGTTTTCCGCATACTTTTATAGCCTGTTTACGGTGTGTTTTAACTGGGTTTTCGGCTGAAATGCATATGAAATCTGGCACACCTTTGAATGCCGTTATAATAGAGTGCTGAGAATTAATGCACGTTTGAACGCCGTTATACAGCGCTGATAATGAACGCGTTCTCAATAATGTTCATTTAGCGGATAATCAGTACGTTCAGTTCACGTTCGCCCAAAATACGAACGCGTTCATGAACGATCGTTCATTGAACGCGTTCAGGTACATCACTGGTAAGGCCCGACAACACACGTTAATGTCCCCATGGGCCGGACACATCTTCTTTAAACAAGTCAAGATGAAACATCACAATAAGTCAAGAAACAAAACAAGAACACCATAAGGTCCAAAACATTTAAAATAAATGCAAAATAAATGAATGCAATGCAAACACTCCCAGACATACCCCACGCGAAGGTAAGGAAAAACTCACTAAAACCTAGCAATAGGAAAAAATGCTCCACAGGCAGTGTGGAGGAGAGAAACCTTAGAAGGGCTGTTCAAGGGGGGATCTCCCTTCTTAGATGTCGGTGATAGTAGTGTTGCAGACGGACAGTTGGTAAGCATGCACTCATGTGTGTAGTGAAACACAGATGAGTGCATGCAATAGCAACTGAACATTTAGAAAAATTAAAGATAGAGCTGATAGCGATAGCAACTGAACATTTTGAAAGATTAAAGATAGAGCTGATAGCGGATCTATTTGAGGCACAGGGGCGGCGCAAAGAGGGTCGCGTCCTCCCCGTCTTAATCACGGGACGTTCAACACTCCGGTCATAACTCCGAGACAGCCGGAGAAATATCTGAACTGTGCAGCCCTGTTTAGTCCCTAGCTTAAGCTAGCATGAAGTTAACATCACAAGTTCCCTGAGAGACCTCTCAGGAGGTAGAACGGTCGTCTGGTAATCTGAAGGTTCTCGGTTTGATTCCGCCCCCCCCCCCCCCCTCATAAGCGTGTCAAAGTGTCCTTGAGCAAGACCACCTAACTGCTCCCGATGAGCAGGTCGGCACCTTGCATGGTCGCCTCCGCCGTCGGTGTGTGAATGTGTGAATGTGAGGCATAAGTTGTAAAGCGCTTTGGATAATAAAGCTGTTATTATAAATGCAGTCTATTTAACATGTAGTTTCATATGATACCGCAATTTTGCTGGAGCATTAACCCTTTCACTGGACATCACTCGGGTGTATGATTGATGCTCTCATTGATACTATGTTTGTTTCTGAAGTGTGTGTGTGTGTGTGTGTGTGTGTGTGTGTGTGTGTGTGTGTGTGTGTGTGTGTGTGTGTGTGTGTGTGTGTGTGTGTGTGTGAGATATATAGAGAGAGGGGGGGTGAGAGAGATGAGGAAGGGGCAAGAGAGAAAGAGAGCTGGGAGAGTGTGTGTGAGAGAGAGGGGGGGGGGGGGGTGATTAATCAGCCCTTGTGTGGGTGAATGTAACAAGTTCCT
>NC_140174.1:110415099-110490099 GCF_963971535.1 Notolepis coatsorum
TCCGCAGAGTCTGCTCTGTGTACAGTCTGCTGGACTATGGGAGCGCCTTAAGAGGGAAGTTTACCAATAAAGGCTTTAAAGATAAACAAATACCAAATGATAGTGTTGTGGAATGCTCTAACACAATCACCAACATCTTTAGCCCGCTGGTGGTCAAGCCTCTGTATCCCATCCCCATTCTGTTGTGGAATGCTCTAACGCAGCGGTTCTCAAACTACTTGGCATATGGATTTACTTGGACTGGCCAAGAAGATGACCCGAGACCACAGTGCACCTTGTGTTACGGGATCCTTGCTACGAGAGCTTTAAACCAAGTAATTACAGCGGCACCTGGAAACTAAGCATCCTGAATTTAAAATGGAACAGTTAGCTTTCTTTCAGAAAAAAAAACAATGGTTTAGAGCAGAGAAAACTGTGCTGAAAACTGCAACAGCCGTCAAACGAAAAAGGACTACATGCTTTGTTTATTGTTGCCAATTGGATCGCAAAGACTGGGAAACCCCACACACTTGCAGAGAGCTTTTGGTTACAGATCTCGCCTCAGAGTAGAAGCGGATCTGCGCCTCTTTCTCAGCACAACGCAGCCACGTATCATGGAACTATGTTCAAATGTACAAGCACACCCTTCCCATTAAGTCTCGTTTTTGTTTATTCTTGAAAAGCGCATGTGAACACATTTACAAAAAAAATTAAAAAAAAGTTCTGCCAACATATTTTGGCAAAATATGCCTCGATTGTTTTATAAATGTGTACACAGAAACAATTCCGTTTGATAATATTCATTAATTTCATTAATAACATTGTGCTGTAATTTAATTTGCTAATAAATATGTACAATCAAGTTCCAACAACGTGTGCTTTTATTTTGATATTCATTATTTCCATGTTGAAATTACTCGATACACATGTGGGGTCGCCAAAAAAAATGTATTCTGATTCTGTTTTTGTCCTATCCACTATCCATTCAACTTAACACATTCATTTTTGGCGGACAACCGTAGAGTGCCAAAAACGTAAAAAGTCGTTTTTGGATAATTTGATTTTTTTTACTTTGATCCCCGCTCTACAGACTTGCCCAGAGCGATCTGCATAATTTTCGACCATCCCCACACATTAGAACTGCAATGCCAATCGACTATCACCAGGTGGCGGTATCGTCCGTGTCTGAACTGCGATGGCTTGGGTTGAATCACACTCTAACTTTCATTTCTGCTTGGCCAGTGGCCACTCCTCCTGCTGGGACAGAGATTCACATTGATCGCCTTGAAAATTCCGTGGCCTAAGCGTATTTGACCATCGAAACGTGTATAGACATATACACTGGTAATCGCCATGGCGATGCGATCACTTGGAATTATTCTTCTTGGAAGACCTTTTGATGTTAGGGATGATAGAACCTGCAGTACCTCTCTCTCTTGGTGTTAGAGAACATAGAACCTGCAGTACCTCTCTCTTGGTGTTAGAGAACATAGAACCTGCAGTACCTCTCTCTCTTGGTGTTAGAGAACATAGAACCTGCAGTACCTCTCTCTTGGTGTTAGAGAACATAGAACCTGCAGTACCTCTCTCTCTTGGTGTTAGAGAACATAGAACCTGCAGTACCTCTCTCTCTTGGTGTTAGAGAACATAGAACCTGCAGTACCTCTCTCTCTTGGTGTTAGAGAACATAGAACCTGCAGTACCTCTCTCTTGGTGTTAGAGAACATAGAACCTGCAGAACCTCTCTCTTGGTGTTAGAGAACATAGAACCTGCAGTACCTCTCTCTTGGTGTTAGAGAACATAGAACCTGCAGTACCTCTCTCTTGGTGTTAGAGAACATAGAACCTGCAGTACCTCTCTCTTGATGTTAGAGAACATAGAACCTGCAGTACCTCTCTCTTGGTGTTAGAGAACATAGAACCTGCAGTACCTCTCTCTCTTGGTGTTAGAGAACATAGAACCTGCAGTACCTCTCTCTTGATGTTAGAGAACATAGAACCTGCAGTACCTCTCTCTCTTGGTGTTAGAGAACATAGAACCTGCAGTACCTCTCTCTTGGTGTTAGAGAACATAGAACCTGCAGTACCTCTCTCTTGGTGTTAGAGAACATAGAACCTGCAGTACCTCTCTCTTGGTGTTAGAGAACATAGAACCTGCAGTACCTCTCTCTTGATGTTAGAGAACATAGAACCTGCAGTACCTCTCTCTCTTGGTGTTAGAGAACATAGAACCTGCAGTACCTCTCTCTCTTGGTGTTAGAGAACATAGAACCTGCAGTACCTCTCTCTTGATGTTAGAGAACATAGAACCTGCAGTACCTCTCTCTTGGTGTTAGAGAACATAGAACATGCAGTACCTCTCTCTTGGTGTTAGAGAACATAGAACCTGCAGTACCTCTCTCTTGGTGTTAGAGAACATAGAACCTGCAGTACCTCTCTCTTGGTGTTAGAGAACATAGAACCTGCAGTACCTCTCTCTCTTGGTGTTAGAGAACATAGAACCTGCAGAACCTCTCTCTCTTGGTGTTAGAGAACATAGAACCTGCAGTACCTCTCTCTCTTGGTGTTAGAGAACATAGAACCTGCAGTACCTCTCTCTCTTGGTGTTAGAGAACATAGAACCTGCAGAACCTCTCTCTCTTGGTGTTAGAGAACATAGAACCTGCAGTACCTCTCTCTCTTGGTGTTAGAGAACATAGAACCTGCAGTACCTCTCTCTCTTGGTGTTAGAGAACATAGAACCTGCAGTACCTCTCTCTCTTGGTGTTAGAGAACATAGAACCTGCAGAACCTCTCTCTCTTGGTGTTAGAGAACATAGAACCTGCAGAACCTCTCTCTTGGTGTTAGAGAACATAGAACCTGCAGTACCTCTCTCTCTTGGTGTTAGAGAACATAGAACCTGCAGTACCTCTCTCTTGGTGTTAGAGAACATAGAACCTGCAGTACCTCTCTCTCTTGGTGTTAGAGAACATAGAACCTGCAGAACCTCTCTCTTGGTGTTAGAGAACATAGAACCTGCAGTACCTCTCTCTCTTGGTGTTAGAGAACATAGAACCTGCAGAACCTCTCTCTTGGTGTTAGAGAACATAGAACCTGCAGTACCTCTCTCTCTTGGTGTTAGAGAACATAGAACCTGCAGTACCTCTCTCTTGGTGTTAGAGAACATAGTACCTCTCTCTTGGTGTTAGAGAACATAGAACCTGCAGTACCTCTCTCTTGGTGTTAGAGAACATAGAACCTGCAGTACCTCTCTCTTGGTGTTAGAGAACATAGAACCTGCAGTACCTCTCTCTTGGTGTTAGAGAACATAGAACCTGCAGTACCTCTCTCTTGGCTTTGCTCCTGAACATGGCGTCAGTGCGGGTGAAGGCACGTTTGAAGGCAGTGTCTGGGTCACTGTGCAGCGCCTCCTGCTGGCTCAGAGCTACGTGCAGGTGGGTGGAGGCGTAAGCGGCAGCGTCCACACCGCCGTGTCCGTCGAACACGGCATAGTAGCTACGATCCACCCCGTCCTGGTGGAGACGGGACAGAATGAAGTAGAACATGTTAACCTTTTAGCATCAACATAGGATATCGGCTGGGTGGCGTAGCGGAGATTGCGCTCGTCACCAATGCAAGAGACTCCGGTATCGACTCCCAGTCTCAACATTGCCTTCGGCTTGGGCCGGCCGTCGTACTGGCTCATTTGGCAGAATCAGCGGGTGGAAGTCGATGGGTGGGGATTGGACATTGTGGACAGCGGCCCCTACACGTGAACACTTAAGGTAACCTACTTGCGTTCAGCGTTTCTCTGATTGGCCACGACGCCCCACGTGACCGCGCGCTAGCCCGCCCCCTTATCGCCGCCCGCCGCTCCTGTGTGTTGCAGCGCGGCACGAGCGGCAGAGGTCCCTCGCGGAAATGAAATGCGGAAATGTAATGTTATGTTCGAATCGAATCGCTAGAATACACCACATATTTAGCAAAACAACTACCAGATTCACTCATGACGTTATTTTGCGTGACAACACAGCCCAGCCGTCAGAAACTGTACATTGTAACGTTATATAACGCAACGTTATATAGCGTTATTTCGCGTTTTTATTCATAACGTTATTTCGCGTGACAACACAGCACAGCTGTCAGAAAGAGCAGCTGACAGAGAGGACAGAGCAGCTGAGAGAAACAGGGAAGAGAGGGAGAGAGATAGAGAGCTCCAGATTACACTGAAGAGGATGGAGCTGGGGAGTGTTGGCTCTTCTTCACCCTCATCTGAAGGTGGCCATGGCAGTTTTAATGTTGGGCAACATATTGCTATGGTTCCTGTTTTTCGAGAATCTGAGGTGGAGGCATTTTTTTTGAATTTTGAGCGGGTAGCGGGGGCTGCGAATTGGCCGGAGGATCAGTGGGCACTATTAGTGCAATATAGGCTCACGGGTAGGGCTCAAGACGCATGCCAGTTTTTATCAAAGGAGGACAGCATGGTATATGAGAAAGTGAAGGATGCTGTCTTGCGCGTATATGAACTGGTGCCGGAGGCTTATAGGCAGCGGTTTAGGGGACTAAGTAAAGCCCCCTCGCAAACACATGTCGCATTTTCCCATGAACAACGGATGGTGTTCACTCGTTGGTGTGAAGCATGTAAGGTGGATGGACTCGAGGCTTTGAGCGAGTTAATCCTCATGGAACAATTTAAAAAATTTGTGCCCGAACACATGATAATACAGTTGGAGGAGCGAAAGGTTTCTACCCTCCAGGAAGCTGCAGTTTTGTGTGACGAGTTGGCAATGATCCACAAAAATGTTTCTGCATCACATGTTTCTGTACGAAATGGTGTGTATGTAGGAGGGGGCGCGTTCTCTCCGTCGGGGCCGCCGTATCGCGGAGGTGACGAGCGACCATTCTGACCTCGCTCACCGCCGTCTCGAAATACCTTGGGTGACGAGCGAGCATTCCGATCACGCTCTCCGCCGTCTGAAAGGGTGTGTCATTATTGTAAAAAAGAAGGGCATTTTGTGAAGGACTGTCATGCGCTAAGGGATCGACAGGAGACCAGGGAGTCAGCCCAGGAACCGAAAGGGGTGGGGTTGATTGGTACGGTGTCATGTCCTGACCAGCGTAGCTCTTTTGAGCCCTTTTTGTTTGATGGTTGTGTGTCCCTGTCGGGTAAAGTTGGGGACTACCATCGGGTGAGAATACTCCGTGATACAGGAGCCTCTCAATCGTTCATCCTGGCTGATGTATTACCGTTGGATGTGGACTCCTGTCGGTCGAGCGGATTGGTGAGAGGTATTGGCATGGGGTGTTTGCGTGTGCCGTTGCATCAGGTGCATGTACAGTCTGCACTGATCACAGGTTGTTTTCCGGTCGCGGTTCGCCCATGTTTTCCCGTAAAGGGCGTGGATTTCGTCATGGGAAATGATATTGCTGGGGGTAAGGTCGTCCCTGTGTTGGCGGTTGGAGACGCTCCGTTTACTAACTTGTTGTGTGATGCATTGATTAATAATCACCCCAATGTCCCTTCTATTTGTGCTGTCCCTAGGGATTTTGAGGTGGGGGATGAGGTGTTTATTGTGCTGCCCACGCCTAGTACGGTGCTCACTGCCCGGTTCTCAGGACCTTATGTGGTAAGAGGAAAGGTCTCTGCCACTAAGTATATGTTGCATACGCTCGGGCGGCGGAGGAGGACACGCTGGTGTCATGTGAATAGGCTAATGAAAAATCCTGCCCGCGTCTCGTCGGAGTTGAGATGTGACAGGACTGTGGTTTCACATGCTGTGTTGTGTTCAAATGTGCCTTACAGGACGCACGGGGTTGATGTTGGGAGTGCGAACACCATTGAACAATTTGCGTATGGTTGACTATAGGATACCGTCATGGCCTCGGTATGAGGAATGTGCCAGCCACGTCCGGCGGCTGATGCGTCTGGTATTGGGTGGGGTGGTGGTTGACCGTGTGGGCCCAGAATAGGGGCATGTGGTCTATATGGAGTGTGATTTCTATTTATTTTTGTTCTGTTGGTACTAATCGGATGTTGGTTGATAATAGGTGATAATGTTTTGCTAACCCTGCAGGTTCGCTCTTATGGGGGGAGGTGTGACGTACGTGGGTTGGTCATTATCATTATTACTGTATTTGGAAGACCATGTGAACATTAGATTAGTATCGTTTGTGTGTGTGTGTGTGAACATGAGAGCTAATGGTATCTCTTCTTCTCTTCCTGTCAGGTGCTGCCCGTCCCTATACTGAAGGGTGCTGATTGCTTAATGAACTACAGCTGATGGCAGTCACATCAGGAAGGGGCGGGTGCACAAGTAGCTGACAGCACACGCACGTCGGGATTCCTGTTGTGTGTCATGTTCCAGTGACCTCAGTGTATGAGGTTGCCTTTGTTTGCCACTGCGTGGATATAGATATATGTGTCTATGTTCATATAATATGGATATGCAGTTAGCCCTAGTCCATAGACCTGAGGGACTGATGATGGTGCCAGCCTGTTTCTGCACCTTGTGTATGGAACCGTGTGCTCTCTGATGTTCACACGGCCACATAGTACGGTAGCCTCAAGGTTTGTTTATCTGGGTTGAGTTGCCTTATATGTATGTCTTGTATGTCCTCCCCTACCTTTTCCCCTGTGCACCATGGAGGAGGTTTAAACTCCTACCTCCATTCAATATATAATTTACGATTTGGAAAACGTCTTGTGTTGTGTCTTTTTTTCACCTACACCTGGGACCTTGATTTTGAACATATTTACTGAGAGGGGCTGCTTTTGCTCATGTGCCGCCCTCCAGTTGTTATTATCAGACCTTCGTACATGACAACAGTACAGCACACTTAACTCTGTATTGTACAGTACACTCTATATGTACAGTACACACTTAACTCTGTATTGTACAGTACAGTACACTTAACTCTGTATGTACAGTACTCACTTAACTCTGTATGTACAGTACACACTTAACGATGTATGTACAGTACACTCTGTATGTACAGTACACACTTAACTCTGTATGTACAGTACACACTTAACTCTGTATTGTACAGTACAGTACACTTAACTCTGTATGTACAGTACACACTTAACTCTGTATTGTACAGTACAGTACACTTAACTCTGTATGTACAGGCTGCGTTCTATCCCCACTACTGTTCTCCCTGTACACCAACAGCTGTGCCTCTCTCCACCCCTCGGTCAAACTCCTGAAATTCGCTGACGACACCACCCTGGTGGGTCTCATCTCCAGGGGGGACGAGTCGGCCTACAGGAGGGAGATCGAGAGGCTGCTGAGCTGGTGCAGCTGCAACAACCTGGAGCTCAATGCTCAAAAGACAGTGGAGATGGTAGTGGACTTCAGGAAGAAAGCAGCCCTGCCCCCTCCCATCATACTGGGAGGCACTCAGGTGACCTCCGTGGAGTCATGCCGAGGAATCTACCGGGATTTGAAGTGGGAGCTCAACATCACGGGCCTGCTCAAGAAGGCCCAGGGGAGGATGTTCTTCCTCCGGCAGTTGAAGAAATATAAACTGCCGAGGACCATGATGGCCCAATTCTACACGGCCATCATTGAGTCCATCCTCACCCACTCCATCATCTCCTGGTTCCCCGCTGCAGCGGCAAAAGATCTTGCCAAGCTGCAGCGGGTGATTCGCTCCGCGGAGAGGGTGATCGGCTGTCCCCTGCCCTCCCTCAGGTCCCTGCACGACTCCAGGGCGCTGAAGAGGGCGAGGAAGATCATGGCCGACCCATCCCACCCCGGTCACAGCCTCTTCACCCTGCTCCCCTCTGGGAGAAGGCTGAGGATCCCAAAGGCTGTGAAAGCTCGACACAGACTGAGCTTCTTCCCCTCAGCCGCCAGGCTGATCAATGCCTCAGGTCCCCCCCCCCCCCCCCCCTCCTTACCCCCCCCCCTCCTCTGCCCCCAAGTGACACTGGCACAATGACACTGACTGCACTGCACTAGTCCGTACTGGATCTCTGCACTCTTCACTTTATATATATATATATGTACTTTATTGATTAATCCCCCACTGCACTGTTTCGTTTCTTGTCTGTGTTGGTGTTGTTTACTGTGAAAAAAGATAGAAAATGCATACACTGTATTGCTGCAAAAATTACCAATGTGTTTTACACAAATGGCTCAATAAAGGAATCTGAATCTGAATCTGAAATAACGTTATTTCGCGTGACAACACTGAACATCAGTGGAGGCTGCTGACCAAATTTTTAGCTGAAGCACAAATTATTATATTATATATTAAATTATATTTTTTAAACATCCCCAACGCTGCAACACCCCCATTCCTCCCAGGTGTCAGGCTCCTCATTCGCTTCCATTCATTTTGGGGACCATGTTTAAATATCGGAGATGAACGTTATTTCGATTGATATGAATAGCTAGTTACGTTTATATAGAGAGATGATAAATTAATTAAACGTAAAAAGAAAAAAAGAAAAAAATTGAAGTGATTCGAACGTGTCACCGACTGACCATAGGCTCCACAGCAAGCTGACGAACGAGTTGAGCTATCCGTCGATATTAAAACTGAGTGACGAATGTATAATTTACACTTGTGCCAATTGCCTACTTATTATTAAGCTAGGTATTGCGCGAGCGTTGCTTGATTAACCTGCGTGGTTATTATGTAGGGGGGATTACGAATGCATAATGCCGCGGCAACCTATTAATATTACCTATGCGACCTACAGTATGTGACACATTAAAGATGGCGGCTTGCGTTCTGAACGAGCGTATTCGCGAAGGAGAGCGCTGCGCCGCTCTGCCGCGGGGGCGTGCTAGGCGTGGTCACGTGGGCGTCGTGGCCAATCAGAGAAACGCGGAACGAAACGCTGAACGCAAGTAGGTTACCTTAAGTGTTCACGCAGCCCCTACAGGTCGGTTGGGAGACGCCTGCACAGCAGAGACAGGAAGTGGCGAGGGTAGTGTGAGCCTCCCATGCGTTACACCTCGCCAATGAGAGTCCGCGCTGGCAGGCGAAAAGATGTGACAGGCTGCCTCCTCGTGTGCCGGAGGGAACACGTGATGCAAGGCTTCTATCCTCTCTACAACCGACCAGTGGGGGGCATAGTCGAGCAACGTTCAAGACAGGGGAGGGGAGAATTGGATACACGAAATTGGGATGGGAGAAAAATAGAAAATAAAGAGAAAAAGTGGATACAAAAAAACATAGGGTACATAGGGTAGAACAGCTAGCCTCTGGTATTAGCAGCAGTTAGCCTCTGGCATCCATCAGTCTATCAGTCCTCATCCATGTCCTCATTGAACTGGGTCACCTACAGGTATATCCTACCTTGAGACCTAGCAGCTGGTTGAACTGGGTCAGGGTCACATGCTTGTCCTCCATCTTGCGCCGCGTGTTCCTGATGGCGTGTACCGAGCAGAGCAGGAAACGGGAGGACGCCACGGGCAGGGCGGGGAGGTTCTGATGCCAGGCCACGCCCACTTCTCTCAGCTTGTTGAAGAAGAGGCGCTGAACAGGCTCAGATTGGAGCACTGTGGAAGGGGGAGTGGTCACAGTCAGACGGGTCATTCAGATCAAACTATCACAACACTGGCCTTAAAGGTCCTTTAAAAGGAACACGCCAACATCACCGTCATCTCCAGAGTCACACAAGAAGTTAGATACCAATCTCCTCTCTGTGTGTTCAGTAGAAAGCTATCCGGCTGCAAGCTAGCCTAGCTTAGCACAAATTAATGGAAGCGGATACGGACCAGATTGGTATCCATCTTCTTGTCTGATTCTGGAGAAGACGGTAAGGTAAATTCCTAGATAATAGCATTTCCTATTGTCATGGTGCCTTTTCTTTCAAAATAGTCTATTCCCTTTTACATTTGAATACTGCTGCAAGGAATTATTTTTTTATTATTAACTTAAAAATATACAGTATATATATTTTTTGTATATCGCAGGGGTGTGAAAAGTACCCAGAAATTATACTTAAGTGAAAGTATGGGTACCGTCTCAAAATCTTACTCAAGTAAAAGTCAGAGAATCTGGCTAAAAACACACTTGAGTAAAAGTAAAAAGGTTTCTACTTTTAAACTTTTAAAGTACTTAAGTACTAAAAAGTTCAAGTAAAAACTTTTTTTTATTTTGGGGCAATGAAATGTTCTGTTTCGTCCTCTTCATCACTCGTACTGTCGTTTGTGGCCATCTTCTGTAGCTTGTCACTCTGACCGTCTATTCTTCTGATAGCAGGTGTTTAATCAAAGATCCCCGCTTTCTTGCAACAAGGACCAATCAGCATGGGTATGGGCGGGTTCATTTTCCATTGATGGGGATTTGATTGGCTGTTTTTAAATAAAGTGCGGCCGCAGGATTAATAACGTTAACGTTAGTTCGGCCGGAGAAACAAATATACTAATTAGAATAGTTGGACCTGCACGATTTGTACTTTGTAGGTCTGCATTTTAAATGTATGGAGTAAAAAGTATGTTTTTTTTCTCTGAAATGTAATTGAGTAAAAGTACAAGTATACAAACCTAATAATACTAGAGTAAAGTACAAATCCCCAGAAACAGTACTTAAGTATTGTAACAAAGTACAATTACTCAAGTACTTTACACCCCTGGTCAAACGCTAGCTCAGATTCAAGCTCGCTAGACCGACACCCTACTACTACAGTCTGGCTGGTCTGACAGTTCAGAGGCTGGCCAGAGGAGGGCAGTGTAGATACTACACCATATATTATTTGAACCAGGAAGAACAGCTTTTTCCTTTGATGCTTCCAACACCTGGAACGCCCTCCGACTGACTCTGAAGCTGAAGGTTCTTCCTCCTCTTGCTGCCTTTAAAAGCATGATCTCTGACCACTGTGTGTCGACTTGTAACTGTCTTAGCTGATTTACTATTGTTTATTCTTAGTTGTTGTGCCTATAGGTATGACATTGCTGATAAACTGTATTGTTTTGTAAGCTTGTCGTCGCTGTAAATGAGTGTCTCACGAGTTTAAATAAAGGTTTGAAATTAAATTAAATGAAAAGGTAAGGAGAGGACACAAGGAGAGGACACAAAGAGAGGACAAAAGGAGAGGACACAAGGAGAGGACACAAAGAGAGGACACAAGGAGAGGACACAAAGAGAGGACACAAAGAGAGGACACAAGGAGAGGACACAAGGAGAGGACACAAGGAGAGGACACAAAGAGAGGACACAAGGAGAGGACACAAGGAGAGGACACAAGGAGAGGACACAAGGAGAGGACACAAGGAGAGGACACAAGGAGAGGACACAAAGAGAGGACACAAAGAGAGGACACAAGGAGAGGACACAAGGAGAGGACACAAGGAGAGGACACAAAGAGAGGACACAAAGAGAGGACACAAGGAGAGGACACAAGGAGAGGACACAAGGAGAGGACACAAGGAGAGGACACAAGGAGAGGACACAAGGAGAGGACACAAGGAGAGGACACAAGGAGAGGACACAAGGAGAGGACACAAAGAGAGGACACAAGGAGAGGACACAAGGAGAGGACACAAAGAGAGGACACAAAGAGAGGACACAAGGAGAGGACACAAGGAGAGGACACAAAGAGAGGACACAAGGAGAGGACACAAAGAGAGGACACAAGGAGAGGACACAAGGAGAGGACACAAGGAGAGGACACAAAGAGAGGACACAAAGAGAGGACACAAAGAGAGGACACAAGGAGAGGACACAAGGAGAGGACACAAGGAGAGGACACAAAGAGAGGACACAAAGAGAGGACACAAGGAGAGGACACAAAGAGAGGACACAAGGAGAGGACACAAAGAGAGGACACAAGGAGAGGACACAAAGAGAGGACACAAGGAGAGGACACAAAGAGAGGACACAAGGAGAGGACACAAGGAGAGGACACAAGGAGAGGACACAAAGAGAGGACACAAAGAGAGGACACAAAGAGAGGACACAAGGAGAGGACACAAAGAGAGGACACAAGGAGAGGACACAAAGAGAGGACACAAAGAGAGGACACAAGGAGAGGACACAAAGAGAGGACACAAAGAGAGGACACAAGGAGAGGACACAAGGAGAGGACACAAGGAGAGGACACAAAGAGAGGACACAAAGAGAGGACACAAGGAGAGGACACAAGGAGAGGACACAAAGAGAGGACACAAGGAGAGGACACAAGGAGAGGACACAAAGAGAGGACACAAGGAGAGGACACAAGGAGAGGACACAAAGAGAGGACACAAGGAGAGGACACAAGGAGAGGACACAAGGAGAGGACACAAAGAGAGGACACAAGGAGAGGACACAAGGAGAGGACACAAGGAGAGGACACAAGGAGAGGACACAAGGAGAGGACACAAGGAGAGGACACAAGGAGAGGACACAAAGAGAGGACACAAAGAGAGGACACAAGGAGAGGACACAAGGAGAGGACACAAGGAGAGGACACAAAGAGAGGACACAAGGAGAGGACACAAAGAGAGGACACAAGGAGAGGACACAAGGAGAGGACACAAGGAGAGGACACAAAGAGAGGACACAAGGAGAGGACACAAAGAGAGGACACAAGGAGAGGACACAAAGAGAGGACACAAGGAGAGGACACAAGGAGAGGACACAAGGAGAGGACACAAAGAGAGGACACAAAGAGAGGACACAAAGAGAGGACACAAGGAGAGGACACAAGGAGAGGACACAAGGAGAGGACACAAGGAGAGGACACAAAGAGAGGACACAAAGAGAGGACACAAGGAGAGGACACAAGGAGAGGACACAAAGAGAGGACACAAGGAGAGGACACAAGGAGAGGACACAAGGAGAGGACACAAAGAGAGGACACAAAGAGAGGACACAAGGAGAGGACACAAGGAGAGGACACAAGGAGAGGACACAAGGAGAGGACACAAAGAGAGGACACAAAGAGAGGACACAAGGAGAGGACACAAGGAGAGGACACAAAGAGAGGACACAAGGAGAGGACACAAGGAGAGGACACAAGGAGAGGACACAAAGAGAGGACACAAGGAGAGGACACAAGGAGAGGACACAAGGAGAGGACACAAAGAGAGGACACAAAGAGAGGACACAAAGAGAGGACACAAGGAGAGGACACAAGGAGAGGACACAAAGAGAGGACACAAAGAGAGGACACAAAGAGAGGACACAAGGAGAGGACACAAGGAGAGGACACAAGGAGAGGACACAAAGAGAGGACACAAAGAGAGGACACAAAGAGAGGACACACTCACAAGCTTCCTGTTCCTCTTCCTGGTTAGACTCCGCCTCCGGGGGGCAGTGGAAAGGTGAGAGGTCGGTCTTCAGCAGCTCTGCCAGCGCTGCCTGGCACATGAGGGCACTGAGCAGCGAGGGAGCGCTCCTGGAGGAAGACAAGGGCTTGTTTGTGCCACTGAAACAGAAATCTCCCTCTGAAAGCCAGCAAGGAGTGAGTTGTTGCAGGAAGACAACCCCGGTCAGCTGTGGAGCATGGATAGTACCGCAAAGACGGTGTTGCTTTGAAAGCTAGCTTAGCGTTATCTAAAAGATAAAAACAGTGGTTCATCTTTGTGCATTTCCAAATTGTGCCAACAACATGTCACCCACTTTGTGGCATGTTGAACTGTATAACACACACACAGACACACACACTGTAACAGGTCACCCATGAGTGTTCTAGTCTGCTATGCTTTGACAGTACAAGACAAAACAGTGCCGTTTGCATAATACTAATCTCTATGTGTGTGTGTGTGTGTGTGTGTGTGTGTGTGTGTGTGTGTGTGTGTGTGTGTGTGTGTGTGTGTGTGTGTGTGTGTGTGTGTGTGCTTGGTCTCTGCATTCTTTACATTCCTGCCTTGTGGGAGCTGCTGAGCCCTACTGTATCTGTCCTGCTGCCCACAAACAAGGTGTCACTGCTCACTAGAAACTACAGAGAGAGGGAGAGAGAGAGCGAGAGAGAGAGAGAGAGAGAGAGAGAGAGAGAGAGAGAGAGAGAGAGAGAGAGAGAGAGAGAGAGAGAGAGAGAGAGAGAGAGAGAGAGCGAGAGCGAGAGAGAGGGAGAGAGAGAGCTAGAGAGAGAGAGAGCGAGCGAGAGAGAGCGAGCGAGAGAGAGCGAGCGCAAGAGAGAGCGAGCGAGAGCGAGAGCGAGAGCGAGAGAGAGAGAGAGAGAGAGAGAGAGGTGGGTCAGACTAAATCAGGGCTAACAGTGAGACTTAATGAGAGGATGTAGCAGGTTGATTTTAGACAGATGTCAACAGAGTGGCACTGGGCGAGATATTAATATTATTGTTTATCGTATCATGTCATGTTGTGGGGTTTGTTGTTGTTGTTGTGAACTGCCATGGCGATGCGCAATTCTGTTTATATTAAATCTGTATATATTAAAAAAGTGAATCCTAAGTAATTTCTCACCAAATTGATTTAATTTATATTTGAAAGTTGACAGCTAGAAAGTAGATCTCAGCCAGGTGCACGATATACGTTTGTAACTTCTACGATGCTTATCCGTTAGATTGTGACTGTATTCTCAAGGTGTTTCGCTCGTTCCATAGGTGATGGTATTGACCCACTTCTGTTTGCATTGTAAATTAATTGGCAAATGCCTGCCTGCTGTTATCTGAATCTCTTGTTGTAACTAAAAGATTCACTGAATAAATGTTGTTTTCGTGCATAGATCACTTTTCCCTCTCCTTGATGTTCAGGTCTGCTGTCAGTCTATGTTCAGGTCTGCTGTCAGTCTATGTTCAGGTCTGCTGTCAGTCTATGTTCAGGTATCAGTCTATGTTCAGGTCTCAGTCTATGTTCAGGTATCAGTCTATGTTCAGGTCTGCTGTCAGTCTATGTTCAGGTCCTGCTGTCAGTCTATGTTCAGGTATCAGTCTATGTTCATGTCTGCTGTCAGTCTATGTTCAGGTCTGCTGTCAGTCTATGTTCAGGTATCAGTCTATGTTCATGTCTGCTGTCAGTCTATGTTCAGGTCTGCTGACAGTCTATGTTCAGGTCCTGCTGTCAGTCTATGTTCAGGTCCTGCTGTCAGTCTATGTTCAGGTCTGCTGTCAGTCTATGTTCAGGTCTCAGTCTATGTTCAGGTCTCAGTCTATGTTCAGGTCTCAGTCTATGTTCAGGTCTCAGTCTATGTTCAGGTCTCAGTCTATGTTCAGGTCTCAGTCTATGTTCAGGTCTGCTGTCAGTCTATGTTCAGGTCTGCTGTCAGTCTATGTTCAGGTCTGCTGTCAGTCTATGTTCAGGTCTGCTGTCAGTCTATGTTCAGGTCTGCTGTCAGTCTATGTTCAGGTCTGCTGTCAGTCTATGTTCAGGTCTCAGTCTATGTTCAGGTCCTGATGTCAGTCTATGTTCAGGTCTGCTGTCAGTCTATGTTCAGGTATCAGTCTATGTTCAGGTCTGCTGTCAGTCTATGTTCAGGTCCTGATGTCAGTCTATGTTCAGGTCTGCTGTCAGTCTATGTTCAGGTCTCAGTCTATGTTCAGGTCTCAGTCTATGTTCAGGTCTCAGTCTATGTTCAGGTCTGCTGTCAGTCTATGTTCAGGTCTGCTGTCAGTCTATGTTCAGGTCTGCTGTCAGTCTATGTTCAGGTCTGCTGTCAGTCTATGTTCAGGTCTGCTGTCAGTCTATGTTCAGGTCTCAGTCTATGTTCAGGTCTCAGTCTATGTTCAGGTCTCAGTCTATGTTCAGGTCTGCTGTCAGTCTATGTTCAGGTCTCAGTCTATGTTCAGGTCTCAGTCTATGTTCAGGTCTCAGTCTATGTTCAGGTCTGCTGTCAGTCTATGTTCAGGTCTGCTGTCAGTCTATGTTCAGGTCTGCTGTCAGTCTATGTTCAGGTCTGCTGTCAGTCTATGTTCAAGTCTGCTGTCAGTCTATGTTCAGGTCCTGCTGTCAGTCTATGTTCAGGTCTGCTGTCAGTCTATGTTCAGGTCTGCTGTCAGTCTATGTTCAGGTCTCAGTCTATGTTCAGGTCTGCTGTCAGTCTATGTTCAGGTCCTGATGTCAGTCTATGTTCAGGTCTGCTGTCAGTCTATGTTCAGGTCTCAGTCTATGTTCAGGTCTGCTGTCAGTCTATGTTCAGGTCCTGATGTCAGTCTATGTTCAGGTCTGCTGTCAGTCTATGTTCAGGTCTGCTGTCAGTCTATGTTCAGGTCTGCTGTCAGTCTATGTTCAGGTCTGCTGTCAGTCTATGTTCAGGTCTGCTGTCAGTCTATGTTCAGGTCTGCTGTCAGTCTATGTTCAGGTCTGCTGTCAGTCTATGTTCAGGTCTCAGTCTATGTTCATGTCTGCTGTCAGTCTATGTTCAGGTCTGCTGTCAGTCTATGTTCAGGTCTGCTGTCAGTCTATGTTCAGGTCTCAGTCTATGTTCAGGTCCTGCTGTCAGTCTATGTTCAGGTCTGCTGTCAGTCTATGTTCAGGTCTCAGTCTATGTTCAGGTCTCAGTCTATGTTCAGGTCTGCTGTCAGTCTATGTTCAGGTCTGCTGTCAGTCTATGTTCAGGTATCAGTCTATGTTCAGGTCTGCTGTCAGTCTATGTTCAGGTCTGATGTCAGTCTATGTTCAGGTCTGCTGTCAGTCTATGTTCAGGTCTGCTGTCAGTCTATGTTCAGGTCTCAGTCTATGTTCAGGTCTCAGTCTATGTTCAGGTCTCAGTCTATGTTCAGGTCTCAGTCTATGTTCAGGTCTCAGTCTATGTTCAGGTCTCAGTCTATGTTCAGGTCTCAGTCTATGTTCAGGTCTCAGTCTATGTTCTACCTCACCATAACCTCCTCTGCCGTGCCGCCTGGCGGGAGATCATTCTAGTTTCAGTTTGACACGGCAGTTCACACGAGCAGGCTTTCTGGCTGGATGTGACTCCATATCTAAGCAGAAATATATATCCATCCCTCTCTAGTCTGGGCTGTGCAACTCCCCTCCAATATGTCCCATGGAAATATACATAAAGTATACAAATACATACGACTGTATTTCGTGCAAAAAGGAGATTGCTAACAGGCCCCATCTATCCACTTTTTCTCTTGCACACCGCGGGTACTTCCTGTCAGAGACCTCATTTCCTGCCTGTGAAAATCACCATTGTTCTACACTTCCTGTGTTACTCGGTCCCACTGGCAGGTTTTCATTCAGCCCTATGACATTCAGCCCTATAACATTCAGCCCTATAACATTCAGCCCTATGACATTCAGCCCTATAACATTCAGCCCTATAACATTCAGCCCTATAACATTCAGCCCTATGACATTCAGCCCTATAACATTCAGCCCTATAACATTCAGCCCTATAACATTCAGCCCTATAACATTCAGCCCTATAACATTCAGCCCTATGACATTCAGCCCTATAACATTCAGCCCTATGACATTCAGCCCTATAACATTCAGCCCTATGACATTCAGCCCTATGACATTCAGCCCTATAACATTCAGCCCTATAACATTCAGCCCTATAACATTCAGCCCTATGACACTTTTAGACTAAAGTACAGAAAAAAGGTACCGTTGGGTACCGGTATTGATTCACAGGTATCGGTTCAAATGTGAACGGTACCCAACCCTACTTAACCCTTTCACTGCCACACTACCAAACGGTTAACCCTTTCACTGTGACAATACAGAAGGTTAACCCGTTCACTGCCACACGACATCAGGCCCTTTCACTGCCACACTACAGAAGGTTAACCCTTTACTATCACACTACAGACGGTGTGATAGTAAAGGGTTAACCTTCTGTAGTGTGGCAGTGAAAGGGCTTTAAAAGGGTCCCTCATGCCTACCTGGCTCCCAGCAGACCCAGGCCCAGGTCCAGGCTCTCTCCGGAGAGGTCCTCCTTGCACACCTTGTTGCGACTGAGCGGCCTGACGGGCAGCGGGTCCTCTGGTCCCAGAGCGGCAGGGAACTCCTCCAGGAATCCCCTCAGGAAAGCCTCCATACTACCATCCATCCTCAAACCTCACCGGTCAAAGGTCAGCGGGTCACAGGGGCAGCAGGTGATGCTGTGGGTCATCTGTGAGTGAGCTTTCAATAATACTGGTCCAGTTGGGTCGGCCAGCCACTGTGACAATGGGATACATTTTTTATTTATTGCAATAAAAAAATTATAAAAAGAACACCCTCCCATCTCTATGACAGACACCTCTATGACAGACATCTCTATGACAGACACCTCTATGACAGATATCTCTATGACAGATATCTCTATGACAGACACCTCTATGACAGATATCTCTATGACAGATATCTCTATGACAGACACCTCTATGACAGACACCTCCGACAGATATCTCTATGATATCCTACTACTATAACCCTGCAGATGAGCTGTAGTCCTACTACTACTATAACCCTGCAGATGAGCTGTAGTCCTACTACTACTATAACCCTGCAGATGAGCTGTAGTCCTACTACTACTATAACCCTGCAGATGAGCTGTAGTCCTACTACTATAACCCTGCAGATGAGCTGTAGTCCTACTACTACTATAACCCTGCAGATGAGCTGTAGTCCTACTACTACTATAACCCTGCAGATGAGCTGTAGTCCTACTACTACTATAACCCTGCAGATGAGCTGTAGTCCTACTACTACTATAACCCTGCAGATGAGCTGTAGTCCTACTACTATAACCCTGCAGATGAGCTGTAGTCCTACTACTATAATAACCCTGCAGATGAGCTGTAGTCCTACTACTATAATAACCCTGCAGATGAGCTGTAGTCCTACTACTATAATAACCCTGCAGATGAGCTGTAGTCCTACTACTATAATAACCCTGCAGATGAGCTGTAGTCCTACTACTATAATAACCCTGCAGATGAGCTGTTAGTCCTACTACTATAATAACCCTGCAGATGAGCTGTAGTCCTACTACTATAATAACCCTGCAGATGAGCTGTAGTCCTACTACTATAATAACCCTGCAGATGAGCTGTTAGTCCTACTACTATAATAACCCTGCAGATGAGCTGTTAGTCCTACTACTATAATAACCCTGCAGATGAGCTGTTAGTCCTACTACTATAATAACCCTGCAGATGAGCTGTTAGTCCTACTACTATAATAACCCTGCAGATGAGCTGTTAGTCCTACTACTATAATAACCCTGCAGATGAGCTGTTAGTCCTACTACTATAATAACCCTGCAGATGAGCTGTAGTCCTACTACTATAACCCTGCAGATGAGCTGTTAGTCCTACTACTATAATAACCCTGCAGATGGGCTGTAGTCCTACTACTATAATAACCCTGCAGATGAGCTGTTAGTCCTACTACTATAATAACCCTGCAGATGGGCTGTAGTCCTACTACTATAATAACCCTGCAGATGAGCTGTAGTCCTACTACTATAATAACCCTGCAGATGAGCTGTTAGTCGTACTACTATAATAACCCTGCAGATGAGCTGTTAGTCCTACTACTATAACCCTGCAGATGAGCTGTAGTCCTAGTACTATAATAACCCTGCAGATGAGCTGTAGTCCTACTACTACTATAACCCTGCAGATGAGCTGTAGTCCTACTACTATAATAACCCTGCAGATGAGCTGTTAGTCGTACTACTATAATAACCCTGCAGATGAGCTGTTAGTCCTACTACTATAACCCTGCAGATGAGCTGTAGTCCTAGTACTATAATAACCCTGCAGATGAGCTGTAGTCCTACTACTACTATAACCCTGCAGATGAGCTGTAGTCCTACTACTACTATAACCCTGCAGATGAGCTGTAGTCCTACTACTACTATAACCCTGCAGATGAGCTGTAGTCCTACTACTACTATAACCCTGCAGATGAGCTGCTGCCACACATCATGTCTGACTCTCTGCTGTTACAACATACTATCAATGTGGAACGCACTACCCAAAGCTGTAAAGGAATGTGATTCACTACCCACACTAACACTCACAAAAAACACCTACGGGAGACTGCAATTCGAAACGATGAATTGAAAATGGGGGACCCTGATGTAAACAAGACGAAAGTCTTTCTCTGGTCTGCATCCCCTTAACAATTGTATGTATTGAGCTGTACTGTACTGTACCCATTCTGCAATCTGTTAATAAACTTTTCAATCAATCAATCAATCAATCAATCAATCAATCAAACTGGCCCCTGTAAATGTCCTAACACAACCCCCTCCAATGTACAGTAAAAATGACCAAGTATGGTCTTGTCAATATTCCAATGTACAGTGTTGCTTGCACAGTTGTACAGTGTCCCCCACCCACCCCTCCTACCCAACCCCCCCCCCCCCCCCCCCCCCCCCACTCCTACCCAACCTCCAATGTACAGTTTCTACGTCAAATGTACTTCTTTTCTGGACTCTTTTCGTATCACAAACAGTACTGTATTTGCAAATCTGGTATGTCATAAATGTATAGATGTAGCAGTACTGTCTATCTGTATGTCATATATGTTACGATGAATTGAAAATGGGGGACCCTGATGTAAACAAGACGAAAGTCTTTATCTGGTCTGCATCCCCTTAACAATTGTATGTATTGAGCTGTACTGTACTGTACCCATTCTGCAATCTGTTAATAAAGTTTTCAATCAATCAATCAATCAATCGTGTTGCTGTTGTTGACATTAGGCCCCAGTGATACACTAACAACAACTGTCATCCCTGTCGTGCAGAGACAAGTCAACACGTATCGCGCTGCAAGACAAAACGTAAACAACTATTTCCTGTGGATTCATTTTAGAGCCTCGACAAAAGTGAGTTGATTCGGACGCAGTTTTCTTACCTTGAGCTGTCTGTTTCTCAATCTATCAATCTATCTATCTATCTATCTATCTATCTATCTATCTATCTATCTATCTATCTATCTATCTACCTACCTATCTGTCTCTATCTGGGAAAGAGGACACTCCCTGGCTGCAGCCGGCGGGTCTTCAGGAGTGTCTGGCAGGAGGAAGAACGCCCTTTGCGACGATACACAAAAGAGTTTCACGCCACAGAGAAGCTCTGGGCGATGCGTTCCGCTCGCAGAGAGAAACACTACAGCAACACTATCACTTCCGGTCTATGTTTTATTTTTCCAAAATAAAAGCACGGTTCTGCCTACGTCTGCGTTCCGTGTCTCGGGCTGTGTGGCAAAATTATTATGCACATTGTTACAATGTAATTGTAGCTGTGGCGATTATATCCAGTGGTGCGTTATTGAAATCATCGGGGGTTGCACGCACCACGTGCATGCGCGCTCCCTTGCGCGCGCTCCCGCGAATGCGCATTTAATGTCCCCTCGCTTGAGCACAGACTAAAGACAGTGCCTAATTGCCTCTACGAATGGAATGTAACACATGTCTTCATAACAAGTTAGGTGTGAAATGTGAATGTATCTGAGAACGTATTTAACACACCTGACGACCGGCGCTATTGATATGCAAATAGCGAGTACTTATCATGGGGTGGCACGGAGTGCAACCCCGTCCCATGAAGAACGCATGCCTGATTATATGGTTTCATAATTTATGTTAATTGAGTTTGTAAGTCAAGTGTAATATTTGAGAATGTATTTATGTTGCATTTCTTATTTTCTTTATTCGCTACCATTTATAGTATATTCATTTTGACGTCTGGTTATATATGGTGTCCCGTTAGGCTATGTGTCCACAGCGGACGTTTTATGAGTTGGGTTGAGCTCTCGACAGCAGCGTTTTTGGCGGAGCGCTCCCAGCTCATAAAGTTGAAAGTAGTTCAACTTTCGGAAAAGCAGCGCGCTCATCAGGAAGGGGCGGAGCCGCGGCTGGCGCGAGCTCTGGGGAGACCCAGAAAAACGCTTGGAACTTTTTTTTCTTCTTTTTTCAAAGCGGTCCGCCTCTAAAAAAAGGCTATTACGGGACCCGTGTAGTTTATTGCCAGCGGAAGAGTGCAAGAATGCTTCCGCATTCGTCACCGCACGCCAGTACGGTAATGCGCCTTTCCTTTCGCCCCGCTCAGACAAATGCATGTAGTACATTGCAACACAACGCAGCATTTCCGCGTACATTGCAACGAATCACTTGGAGTTTGAAAGTGATATCAGAAGAAACTACTCAACCTCGGCTGTCTTTAACTAGCAGGACGCTAGTGGGCTAGTCGCTAAAATATATATCGTTTTATATATAATTGTACCAACACAGATATTAGGCAGTACACACATTGTCCTGCAATACATGTACAGTGAATGCACAGCTACATTCGCCATATATTTCTATCGCTGCTGCGGTCTACAGTGAAATGCAATATTATTATTGTAAAGATTATCATTACAATCGCAGCCTGGAGAGGCAATGTTACAAGTGTACGAGGGTTGTGTGCAAAGAGCACAGCCTCTCAATTTGCACAACGTGCACAAAATAATAATTGTAATGATCTTTACAATAATAATAATATTGCATTTCACTGTAGACCGCAGCAGCGATAGAAATATATGGCGAATGTAGCTGTGCATTCACTGTACATGTATTGCAGGACAATGTGTGTACTGCCTAATATCTGTGTTGGTACAATTATATATAAAACGATATATATATTTGAGCGACTAGCCCACTAGCGAGGCAACCTCCTGCACCATCGCAGCAGCGCAGAGCGTGGTGATACAAGCGGGCTGCTCTGAGGAAAGGAGCCCCTTCACGCTAGTGGGCTAGTCGCTCAAATATATATCGTTTTATATATAATTGTACCAACACAGATATTAGGCAGTACACACATTACCGTACTGGCGTGCAGTGACGAATGCGGAAGCATTCTTGCACTCTTCCGCTGGCAATAAGCTACACGCTTACGGCACGAGCACATTGAACGCGCACGAATTTCACGCACAGGCCTGGCAAGACACACCTCCGATGACCTGAGCGGCGGAAGCGCACCGAGGAAGGTACATTTACATTGGGACAGCTGTAAATGCCTAGTCTATAGTTCCAGTGTTCTATTGTCCATTTTGCATGTATAACCCGTTATTATATAATTAATTAGTATGTTAGAATTCATTTTAGAATGATGATCAGTGTGACTGTAGCCAGGACTACTCCTGAAAGAGCAGCGTGGAGCCCCAGCAGCAGCAAGAGCTCGCTCTCTCTCTCTCTCTCTCTCTCTCTCTCTTTCCTCTCTCTTCTCTCTTCTCTCTTCTCTCTTCTCTCTTCTTTCCTCTTTCCTCTTTCCTCTTTCCTCTTTCCTCTTTCCTCTTTCCTCTCTCCTCTCTCCTCTCTCTTCTCTCTTCTCTCTCTCTCTCTCTCTCTCTCTCTTTCCTCTCTCTTCTCTCTTCTCTCTTCTCTCTTCTCTCTTCTTTCCTCTTTCCTCTTTCCTCTTTCCTCTTTCTTCTTTCCTCTTTCCTCTTTCCTCTTTCCTCTTTCCTCTTTCCTCTCTCCTCTCTCCTCTCTCCTCTCTCTTCTCTCTTCTCTCTTCTCTCTTCTCTCCTCTCTCTCTCCCCTCTCTCTCTATCCCCCCCCCCCCTCTTCCCCCCCCCTCTCTCTCTCTGTCGGGACAGACAGGCAACCAGATATATAGACAGATAGACAGACAAACAAACAAACAAACAAACAAACAAACAAACAAACAAACAACAAACAAACAAACAAACAGCCAGGCAACCAGATATGACAGATAGACAAACAAACAGACAGACAGACAGGGCGGGGTACTAACTATAGTAATATGGTTTATTTGCATTGGGAAAGATACAGACACATTAGCTGGTTGAACAACATCTATTGAAAGATAGAGAGAAAACGAGAGAGAAAGAGAGAAAGAAAGGCAGGGAGAATAAAGAGAGAGAGAAAAAGAGAGAGCTGTACTGTATTGTATACCCATTCTGCAATCTGTTAATAAAATATACACTGATATCAAGCCTACTGGTTGCTGTTCAATCATAATAATAATCATAATCATAATTACCATAATTAGCTGTCAGGAAACAAATAAAACGTTTGTCATTATAGGTGACAAGGTGGATTGACTTAATGACAGCTATATCCTGCTATTATTATTATTATTATTATTATTATTATGCAACATTGTAGGTTATAGTTATAGGTATAAACAAACATACAGACAGGGGGGGGTTGGGCGTTTATTTGCATTGGGAAAGATACTGTCGTATATTCCTAATGAATATCTACTGTTAATTACAGCACAATGAGGTTGCTAACTGGATGAAGGGAACGATCACAGAGTGATAGAATGGTCTCCTCATCTGACTCCCAAAAATAGCCAGTAGAGAATAAACTTGTGCAGCCAGACAAAAGAGGAACTATGGTCCAAACTTATTTATTTTGCAGCGCGGCCAAGAGTGGATAATGCATTAGTTACATACAGGAAATGTATTTCAGCATAATACATGATTGTACAAAAGGATTGATGAGGTAAATCACAATAGCCCTTACACGTTGGCTCTCTACATCAAGACAGTATTGCACATAAATAGTAGTCATGTTATGTTATGAAACGAGAATGTACTAAGCCATACACATGGGCACAACCTGGTCTTAAGGTAGGAATCTGTACATGTTACTCTAACCAACAATAATGAGTCCATGATTCTACTCACATGTATAACAGCACATTCTCTGGTGGATCGATGGAGGCTCAGCCGGACCCCCCTGGGGACGGGTCGGTGGGCTGGCCTCCCAACTAACTGCACTGCTCCAATACTTATAGGCCCAAAATGACCTTCCTATCTTTCAACTGGTTCAACCAATCACAAGTATCTTCTTGTTGGGGCTGCTCTGCCCCCACATGTCCTTGTGGAGGCCGGTGTCGGTGGCCCCATCCTTTTTGGGCCGTGGCTTCTTATTGACAGAGGCCTGTCTCCTCTGAATGCATCAACCACTTCAACATTCCTCCATGCACCATTTTGACTTTCCCACACATATGGTTCATGCAATGACCTATATATCTCTAATATCACCCCAGTACAGTCATTGCTTCTAGGCTGATATCAAACATCATAGGAGCAGCACCAACCTTTATTTACCAGACTGAATCTTTATAATATAACTGTGATTTAAAGGAAATGGCTTTATTACTTCCAGTTTTGACATTCCTAAAATGGTATTCTTCTTTGTAAGTTACTTTCTAATTTGTTACTATAATCTTGTTATTATTCCAATATTGTTTTTCATTCTAAACTAATATAATGCAATTATATTTCCTGTGACCTCTAATCTTGGTTAGCGCAGCTGTCCTTCTGCCAGTAGAATGAGTCACCTTTTCCTGTGAGGTGTGACTCTATTTACTTAGTCTTGGTTCTCCCCTGAGGGCTTTTTATGACCTGCAACTGTTATTCTCTAATCCAGTTTCACCCTGAGAGGCACTTTTGGCTAAGCCTGCTTTTACATTATGGGTTCTCTAATTATTCACACATATTAGTTATGAAATTCAATGTCAATATCACCACATTCCTCACTCTGACAATTCATTGTCATATACAGTACATTGACTTGATTTTCTATACATACTAACCATGCAATATTTAACATAATCACAAAAATCATAATTTTTTTGAATTTTTCTCAATTTTCCCTCACAATTGCCCCTGACTATGATCCCCTCCCGGGAGTGCTAATAACCCATTTATCAGTTCTCCCTCTTAACTTATCCTGCCTTTGAAATAGTGTTTCCCACTTACTTTAATCAGGCTTTGTTCATCTGGGCTCACAGCCAGAGGTCATTTGTTGAAAACAATTAAAACAATTTAATCTAAACATTACACATTAAAGTATAATCAATCACAATTAAAAAAAATACCAATTTCCTTAAGTTACAGAATTCTTTTATATGATCTGGGGGAGACAACATAATTAGTATCACAATATTTTCATTTTACATTCATTCTCTGAAATAATCTCTTCTTTCTGCTAATTTTTTTCTTAAGATAGTACAATCACATTTGCATAATCAATCAATTGCTTCCCACCTATCCTCCCCCCTTTATGACACATATAAGGGTCATAATCTTACCACTTCGGTTTCCACAGCCCAGTCCGGCAGAGGAAAGCAGATTTTCAACGAAAAATTTCTTTCACTTACTCTCCTCACTCTGGCCATAACCTCACTATGTGAATGCGTCTTAACCGTCCCTGCGTTGTGTAATTTATCCGCCCTTTGATTGCGCGTCTTACCAAATCAATGTGCACAAAACAAAGCCCATCAGTAGCTATTTGTACAGCCACCTCCCTGTCCCCCACAGTCCACTCCATCCATAACCTCTCAGAGACTCTTGCCCACATTCTTCAGCTCAGCCCTCAGGCCGGCCCCGCCCCCCAGGCCAGGCGTCCCCAGGTCCAGTCATCCATCTTGGCATGACAACCTGGTCGTCAGATGAGTTTTTTAGCCTGGAAATTTGTCCCAAAACCCCATCTGTTCAGTTATTACAACCTGGCCCCCCCTGTATGGGGTCTGTATAGACGGGGGTCTCCGTGTACAAGAATTCGCTCACCACAAGTTGTAATTGACCACCATTGGACTGCAGAGTAACAGGGAAGAAGAAATCCTACTTTACCGCTCTAATGTAATGTATTCATGTGTCTCCCACCGCTGATCTGCAATCCCCCTCCTTGACTGAGCTGTTGAAGAAACGCACAAAGCAAATCTTTTTACACAATACGTCAACATACTTTATAAGGGAAGCCATTAATTCCATATGCAAAACCGTGGTGGCACTACTTAACTGTCATCGATCTGTTCCAATGCATCCCAGCCTTCAACAGTCCTCTCCCACCAGACCATAACAAAAACATTTGGGAAGAAAAAGAGAAAAAAAAATCAAACTGTAACTGAGGGGTACAATTCCCTGACTGTATTGTTAAGTATGGTATTATTAAACCACTACCTCTTGTACTTTAACTTCTGGCCATCCAGTACATGATATAGATATGATGAACACTTTCCCACCTGATGAAACGAAGTCCACACAAATGTACAAATCGAATATTTAATATAGCAAAAGGTATATACAACGTTCACTTGTTGAAATGCACTTGTATGGCAAATGAGTATTCGTAGGTAAATCAACATTGAATGTCCAATCTCTGGTTACGCAGGGAGTAAGTATACAACCCGGTTCTCTAGGGAACTATAGCGATGGTACTTAAATGATTATAGCTGGATACACTAAGGGGGGGGGGGGGGTCCCGCTGGTTGTAAGACAGTAGGAGGGGGGGGTTAGAGAAGCCGCTGGCGGTATCCCATCTGGCCGACGATTTCTTAGGAGAATTCAAAGTCTTGAACACGGTGCCCACAGAACCTCGGTCCGCAGACGAATACAGCTGGACCCTCTGGTGGACGGTAGCTGCCGGTCCACAACGGAGAGACGTGAGGCGACCTCACTGGTGTAGAGCGCCGTCTCACCTGGACTCCTCTCCGGGGGGTAGTTCCAACACTCCGCAGTGTTGGCCGTTATCCATGGAATAATCAAAGCACCCAAAGCATAATCCAAGCCGTGGAAGGCTCGCCGTCGTCCGGGTAGAGTAATCCAATGTACAGGTCCAGTCGCCCTGGCCCGGAGCTCCTCGGATGCAAGCACCACTAGTGGTCTGCCCAGCCTGGTTAAGACTCCAGATAACGTCAGGAACGATGGGGGTACTGATAACTTTATAACTCTAACCGAACGATGCACCATACATAAATAGACTATTATTAGCTTAATAGAATACGTCCAACTCGACGGTATAGTGCCAAACTATGACAATTCAACTATTAATCCACACGATATCTCAATGCCTATTCTGAGGCCAAGTAGGCCTTACTGCACCACACGTGCGTCGTGGGTGAGGCTTCGCGTCTGTTACTCGGTTGGAGGGTAAAGAACTAATGGACTAAAAGAAAGTTCTACTTTACTTGCGCCATATATATATGCGCTGTGAACAAATAGTACCATTCGTATTTCGCCAGACGTATTCCTACGCGGAACCGGGCTTGCCACGACATGTTGGGCGGCACGATTGAACTTGAACCTAGGGGTATGGCTGCTGGCGCCAGGTTCTCGTCCAATGGTAGAATGAAACTATTATGGGCTGTTTAGTAGACTAAAGGGATATTCAGTGCATATTGTACAAGGAATATACAGGGGATATCAAACGATATACAAATACTATTTAAATATATATATATAAATAAATATATATATTCGGTTTAATCTGATCCTTCACAACAGCCGCCCCCTAATTAGTCCCACCTAATTAGCTAAGCAGAGACAGATTAACCGCACTGTCTGCCACTCAAGGTCCGCTGTAAGGGTCAGTCAACTCACAAAGTCATGGGGTCATGGTCATCATCGATAGTATCTGGGAGTCGGGGCAGTTCTATTAGCCTCGCCACGGGTCGTGTGTAAGTGCGCCCTTGGACGAGTACTTCAGCTGCTCGGACCTTGCCATCGGCACCGGTGATCACTTTGCTTACGCGGCCAGCCGGCCACATAGCTCTGGGTAGTGACTGGTCGATAATCATGACGACTGTTCCTTCTGTCAAATTGTCTCTCTCTTTTACCCACTTCTGGCGGGTCTGTAGAGACGGTAGGTAGTGGAGTAGGAAGCTGCTCCAAAACTTGTCAGCTAGTACTTGACTGTACCTCCACATTCTTCGGCCGTTCGCTTCTTCAGGCCTGTACATTGTCTGGGGTAGCGCGGGGTCCAGCCGCCTCATTAAGAGTGTGTTGGGGGTGACTGGGTCGACATCTGCTACATCACTGGAGACGTAACCGAGGGGCTTTGAGTTCAATACTCCCTCGATCTCCGTGAGGACTGTCATTAGGACTTCCTCCGCCACAGTCTGGGCCCCAAGCACGGCGTACAGGGCTGTCTTTATGGAACGTACTTCTCGTTCCCAGGTTCCACCGAAGTGGGGTGCGTTCGGGGGATTAAACTGGAAGTCAATCTGGGATGGAGCGAGGTGGGTCTTAAGTTCTGGGCCCATAGCTTGGAAGCTCTCTCTCAGCTCTCTTTCTCCGCCTTTGAAGTTTGTCCCGTGATCAGACAACAATGTAGACGGTTTTCCTTTCCGTGATGTGAATCTTCGGAAGGCCATAAGGAATGAGTCTGTGCTCATGGTCGGAAGGAATGGCTTGTCGCCGAGTCGGAGGCGACAGGGAGGTATGTCAGCCATCCGTGGTATGCTGGGCTGCGCGCGTCACTTTCGGCAGTCTAGACAGGTTCGCTGGAAGCGTCGCACCGCTTCTCTTCCTTGAAGTATCCAATAGCGACGTCTGATCTCCGCGAAGACTCTCTCTGCTCCTGCGTGGTGTACATCCTCGTCGTATTTCTTTATGATCAGCTCTGTGACCTTGTGTCGGCTGTTCAAGACTATCGGGTACTTAATGTCATCCGGTAGATCGGGGGCTCTCCGCAGGCGACCACCCACTCTGATGAGATTATGGGCGTCACTCTCGGGTGCCAGGTGGAGCAGTCTGCTGTCTGATGGGACGGGCTTTCCTCCCTGTAGACAGTCTAGCTCATCGGGGAACGAGTCTCTCTGGGCTTGTTGTAGTAGAAGAAGTTCTGCTTCTTCGTAGTCAGCTGCTGACATGTCAGTGGTGGACTGAATCTCTGGGTGGTGCCACAGGAATGTCCTCTGCTGCGCACTCTCTAGGGTAATGCAGTCATCTATGTTGGGGTCTGTGGAGGCGACTGTGCTCAGTCCACAGAACATAGGTTTCTTGTTCTCAGCCTCCTCGTTACTTGCTTCCCGTGGGGTGGGCGTAGGCCACTCTTCTTCGGGGAGCTTGAGGAATTCTGGTCCGTCACTGTAGATGTTGCGACGGGTGAGGTCATCCAGAGACATTCCCCGGGTGATGACGTCATCTGGGTTGTGTTTGGTGTCCACATACCGCCAGCTCGCTGCTTCTGTTAACTCTTGAATCTCGGTGACTCTGACTCCCACGAAGACTTTGTATCTGCATGAATCAGACTTGATCCATGTGAGTACTGTCGTGGAATCTGACCACAAGATTGTTCTGTGCACCGGGATGGTGAGTTCACGTTGGATTAACGTGGCTAGATGCGCTCCTGCTAGGGCTGCGCAGAGCTCTAGACGCGGGATAGATTGTTGCTTTCGTGGGGCTATTCTTGAGCGGGCCAGGATGAAAGCAGTGTGTATCTTTCCTCCCTTCTCTTGGGCACGCAAGTAGGCCACCGATCCATAGGCTACTTCGGAGGCGTCGCTGAAGACGTGTAGATCAATCTTGCATGTCTCTGGCCTCACTGTGGATGGGAAGTAGCTGCGGCGTATATTGACGCCTGGGAGTGAGCGGAGTTCCGTCTCCCACTCTCTCCATGTTGAGGCAAGGTGTGCGGGTATTGGGTCGTCCCAGCCCTGGTCCTTGTCCCACAGTGCTCGTACAATCATCTTTGCCCTGGTGGTGTAAGGTAGAATACATCCCAACGGGTCATATTGTCTGGCGAGTGTTCTGTACACACTCCGTCTGGTGGTCGGTGTCGCCGTCGACCCTCCCTGCTCTGGAGTCAGGGGTTTGTGTCTATAGTGGAGCGAGTCTGTTTTGAAGCGCCAGACTAGTCCTAGTGTCATTTCTTGGGCTTCTCCTGGGATGGTCGCCATCCAGGTCTCGCTGCTGGCAGCCTTGTCCGCGGGGGAGAGGCTGCGCAATACGTGCGGGTCACTGCTGGCCCACTGCCTGAGATCAAAGCCGCCATTGATCAGGGAGGCGCGTAGCTTGATTAGGAGAGCCTCGGCTTCTTCTTGAGTCGAAACGCTTTGTAAACAGTTGTCCACGTAGAAACTGTTCTTCACACTGTGTCGGACCTCTTCATCTGCTGCTGGGTCCTCTGCGACGTGTTTCTGTAGTGCAAATGTAGCACAGCACGGGCTGCATGTGGTTCCGAAGGGGAGTACTTCCCACTGGTAGATGGCTGGGTTCTCATCTCCGATCCTCTCTCTCCATAGGAACCGCAGCAGGGGCTTGTCCTCCTGTACTAGTCTCACCTGCAGGAACATCCCTTTGATATCCCCGCTGATAGCCACCTTGTCCTGGCGGAAGCGCAGTAGCACGCCTAGTAGGGAGGGGCCGAGTGTGGGGCCGGGCAAGAGCTCTTTATTCAGATTTTGGGATCCGATCTGGTAGCTGCAGTTAAACACAATGCGATCCTTGCCGTTGTGGTGGACCTTGTGATGCGGCACGTACCATGATTCGGTCGTCTGATCGGCCTCTTTAATGTCAATCTTTGTTACGTGTCCCGCTGTGATTAGCTTCTCAATCTCAGCGCGGTACACACGCTCTTGAGCGGGGTCTTTGGCTAGGCGCCGCTCTGTGTTCAATAGATAGCGCTCCGTGGCGTCTTTCTTTGCGTGAAAGGTGGGCATTCCCTCTCGCCTCAGGAGTGGAGTTGCGTATCTCATCACTCCGCCGACTGTGACTCTCTTTGTCCCCTGCTCGAGTAGGTTGATGGCGTAAATGTCTTCTTTAGAACGAATATCTTTCTTTTCGTTCTTAAAGGGCATTGTCTCTAGTGTCCATAGCCTCTCGACATGTTGCAGGAGAGTGGTGTCTTCTTCTGTCGTTCTGGAGTGGAGGCAGCTAGTGGCTGCTGTTCGGTTGAGAGATTTAGCGAGTGGGCCTTGTAGGGTCCACCCTAGGCGGGTCTCGACTGCTGCAGGACAGCCTCGGGGTCCTGTATGGATCCGGTCAATCGGGACTATGAGTTCTGCATGGTCGGAGCCTATCAGCAGGGTCGGGGTAGCTCCGTCTATGAGCGGGATAGGTAGTTGTCGCAGGTGCACATATTTATCCATCAACTTGGCGATAGGGTAGGTGTACTGCGATAGTCCTATTTCTTGGCTGGTGAAAGCATTTGTAATCCTATACCGTCGCTCTGGCTGCCCGTTTGCTGCGATAGTGAAGGAGACATTCTCGCCCTTTATCGTCTTTAAATCTCTTCTTATTGTCCGAATCGTCATTTCGTTCTTGCTCCCCCGCAGTCCCAGCTGGGCCGCAGCGGACGCGAGCAGAAGGGTCTTCTCTGACCCGTCATCAAGGACGGCGTAAGTGTCCATGACTTTATCTTGGTAGCTCAATGTCACACGGACTACCTTTAAGAGCACTTGGGCGCCGCTGCTGCTGGCGGGGTCAATGTACATGACACTTGCCTTGGTGCTGCTCGATGGTGCAGGTGAAGGCCGTCTTCTGTTACTTTCGTGTAGTATATCTAGATGGGCTCCGTCACATTGACTGCACCTTTTCTTTAGGCGGCATTCGGCTGCCATGTGTGGTCGCGCACATCGGTAACAGCGCCTGTTGGACTTTATCCATTGACTCACTTCTTCTGCATTCATCTTTGTGAATAGGTCACATTGTGACAGCCAGTGTTCTTTCTCACAGTAGGGGCAAACCATCTTCCACTTCTCTTTTCTCGAGGGGGTGCTGTGGCTCTTACTGCTCGGTACTGACTCTGATTGGTGCATGACAGTCACCGATCTTCTTCCATCATTTATTCTCCTGGGTCCCTCTCTGGAACTTGGCGTGCTCCGCCCGAACGTATCCAGTCGTAAGCTGCTGACTTCTCTCGCCAGGAAGTCGGCTAGATCAAGGAGGGATGGTTCGGGGCCGTTAGGATCCCGGTAGTCCCTCTGCCGCCTAAAACGCTCTTGTCTTGCGGGTGGCAGCTTCTCCAAAATCCTCTCGACGTTAGAGTTGGCGTATAGCTCATGCATGCCCTTTTCCCGTTGCGCTCCCAGCATCCCTACCAGGGACTGCACTTTGATTGACAGGTCGTCTAATGAGCGATTGTCTGTTGCTGGGGGTAGGCGATCAATATGCCTTATCTCTTGGATTACGTAATCCCATATACGTCCATATCTCTGGTCCAGCGCTGCTAGGGCCGCTGTGTATGGTGTCGTAGAGGTGGCATAGGCTAGCGCTATATTGTGCGCTCGCGGTACTTTCAGGTGCTTCAGTAATATTGCATACTTGTGGCGTTCATCAGCGACATCCACCATCATTGTCTCTAAGCACATCCGGAGCTCCGTGTACTGTGCTCGACTCTCATAGGCGAAATCTGGAAACGACGGCGTGGCAATGTATGACGCCGTGGATGGCTGATACATCGGCGAGCGTTGGGGGAGAGACCTCCTAGGCGAGTCCCCTCTTGCGCCTCTCTGTGGGCTGGTACCGACAGGGTACCATGGCCCGCTGGTCCAGGTGCTATTCCTCGGGGCTGGTCGTGCGTCGTGCTCACCCGTGAATAGAGTCGGGGGTCTGTAGCGCAGCGCCGCGGGGGTATAGCCTGGGCTGTATTGGACCTCCTGGTCCGGTGGAGTACTGTGCTGTCGTCGGGCTTGGTTCTCCTCCTCTCCCTCTTCTTCCTCTATCAGATCTTCCAGATCCTGTAATCGTTTATTTAGCTTCTCCGCAGTGTATGCCGCTCCTTCCTTGTAGCTGGGTCTCGCTTGGACCGGTCTGGGAAGGGGGTCTGCGGGGGGTATAGGCTCGGTCTGTTGGTCAAGTTCAGGGTCGCTTGCTCGGTTAGGAGACGCTGCCCTTGACTGTTGTCTCGACGAGTTCCTTGAACCCCTGGCGGAGGGAGAGGGTGTTGCCTTGCGGATCAGCTGCTCCATTAGCTGCGCTTGTAACTTGTCGCGCTCGACTTCGCGCTTGGTGAGATCTGCTTCTCTTTGGGCACCGGCAGCAGCGCGCTGGGCGTCGGCCCGGTCTCTTGCCATATTCTCTTCCGTCTGAAGGCGTCTCATCTCCAGGCGTATGCGCTCTTCTTCGCTCCGTTGTTGCGCTTGGAGTTGTTCGCGCTCGCTAAGCGTCTGTGCTTGGAGACGATCGCGTTCACCCTGAAGTCGATCGCGTTCGGTAGAGGCTGTCAGGCTGACGAGGAACGCCTGTTGTAGCATCCTCTCCGCTTCGCTGGGGGAAGGCGGTTGTGGAGGTGAGCCTCTCCTGCGTGAGCCGCTCCTGGGTGTACTCGTTGGGGAGTCCTGGAGCTCTATTTCCTCTGCGCTCTCCTCCTCTTCTTCCGTGCAGAGTTCTCTCTCTGTAGGGTTGTCTTCCTACCGGGGCTGGTCGGGGACTACTTCTTTGGTATTGGCGGGGGGTAAAGGCATGTCAGCTCCCTCCTGGTCCCCACCGTGAGCTTGGTCAGTTACATTAGAACCTACTAGGGCCTCTGTGGTCGGGGAAACCTGGTTGTTAAGGTCAGACATAAGTTTACTTTCTACTTTTACCGCGTTTACCGTTTGTCGAAGGCTAGGTAGTTGACTGACAGCGTAATCCTCTAAGTACGGAGGTGTCTGTCGTCTGCGCCGCGGGCGTTCTAGGTTAGGAGGACCGTTTCGTGGAGTGTTCATCATAGGCCATTTTAATATTAATAACACTATATTAATATTACACTAGTTACCCTCCGGCTCGAAGGACCAATTGTAACTGAGGGGTACAATTCCCTGACTGTATTGTTAAGTATGGTATTATTAAACCACTACCTCTTGTACTTTAACTTCTGGCCATCCAGTACATGATATAGATATGATGAACACTTTCCCACCTGATGAAACGAAGTCCACACAAATGTACAAATCGAATATTTAATATAGCAAAAGGTATATACAACGTTCACTTGTTTACACTTATGATTTGAAATGCACTTGTATGGCAAATGAGTATTCGTAGGTAAATCAACATTGAATGTCCAATCTCTGGTTACGCAGGGAGTAAGTATACAACCCGGTTATCTAGGGAACTATAGCGATGGTACTTAAATGATTATAGCTGGATACACTAAGGGGGGGGGGTCCCGCTGGTTGTAAGACAGTAGGAGGGGGGGGTTAGAGAAGCCGCTGGCGGTATCCCATCTGGCCAACGATTTCTTAGGAGAATTCAAAGTCTTGAACACGGTGCCCACAGAACCTCGGTCCACAGACGAATACAGCTGGACCCTCTGGTGGACGGTAGCTGCCGGTCCACAACGGAGAGACGTGAGGCGACCTCACTGGTGTAGAGCGCCGTCTCACCTGGACTCCTCTCCGGGGGGTAGTTCCAACACTCCGCAGTGTTGGCCGTTATCCATGGAATAATCAAAGCACCCAAAGCATAATCCAAGCCGTGGAAGGCTCGCCGTCGTCCGGGTAGAGTAATCCAATGTACAGGTCCAGTCGCCCTGGCCCGGAGCTCCTCGGATGCAAGCACCACTAGTGGTCTGCCCAGCCTGGTTAAGACTCCAGATAACGTCAGGAACGATGGGGGTACTGATAACTTTATAACTCTAACCGAACGATGCACCATACATAAATAGACTATTATTAGCTTAATAGAATACGTCCAACTCGACGGTATAGTGCCAAACTATGACAATTCAACTATTAATCCACACGATATCTCAATGCCTATTCTGAGGCCAAGTAGGCCTTACTGCACCACACGTGCGTCGTGGGTGAGGCTTCGCGTCTGTTACTCGGTTGGAGGGTAAAGAACTAATGGACTAAAAGAAAGTTCTACTTTACTTGCGCCATATATATATGCGCTGTGAACAAATAGTACCATTCGTATTTCGCCAGACGTATTCCTACGCGGAACCGGGCTTGCCACGACATGTTGGGCGGCACGATTGAACTTGAACCTAGGGGTATGGCTGCTGGCGCCAGGTTCTCGTCCAATGGTAGAATGAAACTATTATGGGCTGTTTAGTAGACTAAAGGGATATTCAGTGCATATTGTACAAGGAATATACAGGGGATATCAAACGATATACAAATACTATTTAAATATATATATATAAATAAATATATATATTCGGTTTAATCTGATCCTTCACAACACAAACAAAGCCACACACTTCAATAAACAAACACCTCCAGTCTGTTGTGGCCCCAGTCTGTGTAATAACCATGCACCCCCAAAAACATGAAAAAAAAAATCCACGAATTTTTAAAGCATGAAAGAAAATAAAAACCCTGTTTCCAAAACCATCCATTTACCTCTATCATTCCTGCTGCAATTCTCACACAAACTCTCAATCGGAACAGCATCCTGTCCCTGCGACTTGACACCTAACGCTTTGACCTATTCAACCTCCTTTCAGTCCACACAATTACAGATCAAAAATTTAGAAAATAAACCTAAAAATGTACATTCAACCACTCACCCATACATTCAAAAAAATTTAACTCAAATGAAAGCAGTGTATCTGTATCAAAACCACCACTGTTTCTAAAACAAAACTTTAAACCTTGACACTCAACCAAATAATATGACATAAAGTAAACGCTTTCATCCCATATCTCATAGTTTCACAACACATTCAATCCTGAACATTAGAGTCCTCAGAAAAGAAAGAAAAACAAAAACCAATCAAACATCACAATTCAACATCATCCATACATCCCGAGCATACCACAGTGGCTGTTAACTTTAAACAAAACAACTCTTTCATTCAAATGATATGAACTGAAATAAAAAATGACACAGCCAAAACCCCAACAGCATCTCACTCATCCACCGTTCTACTTCATCGAAATCCTCACAAAAAAAACATTCATGCTCTGCTTCATTCCTGCATCAAAACCCCTTCATACAACATAATCTCTCAAACACACAAAATAACCAACACTCTCTATCATTCTCAGCCACTCTGATCATTTCAACCTTGTCCTCTCCAACATACATCACTCATATTATAAACAAATACTTTCAACCTGCTCCCACACTTGTTAATCACCCACAACCTTAACAAACAATGTTAGTTTGTTCCTCCCTCTTCTGCTCTCAACTTTCCTGCTCTCAACTTCAGGCTAATCCAGTGCACACTTTCCTACCATACAGTTCTCACTGTATTTTCTACTCCTCACATCCAGAGGAAGTCTGGGAACCCCCTCAGCGATAGAACCTCAAAACATACCCAGTGTCCTGAGAGCCTAACGCTAATCCTCCTAATCAAATAGTTAGCCCTTCAATGTAATTAACCTCATCTGAACTGGCTATCCTAATTCAATTACTGTGCTCACTCCTCCCTCAGCTGTGTTCTGTATTAGCGCTCCTCCTGTTGTATCTCCACCAGCTGTGACCTCTCTCCTGTTGCATCTAATCTGCTGCCCCTTCTCGACCCCCCTTGGGCCATTCCTAAATTGCTTAGTAAAGATAGCCTGGGTCACTCCTGTGAGTCTGTGACCTTTCCTAAATTGCTTTACCCCATGACCCCCCTGTAACTCAACAAGAGGTTAGTCATTACACACAAATCATTTATAATAACTGCTAAAACACAATCATACATCCAAGCAGCACCTAAACAAGTCCCCTGTCACTAAATTATCCCATTGTGACCCAAGGATTTGCAATCAATCTTAATATAAAACATCAGCTTATGTAAACCAATGGCATTAAAGATATAACAATCTAAAACAAGCATAAACATAGCAATGCAACAAATTACATATGCCAACAAGCCTAACCATTAAATTATCACCCCCCTTTGATCTAAAGATTTGCAGCAACATTAATTCAACAGTGTATTAAAATATGACATCTTTCAATGCATTCCATACAAGCACCTTAATTCAATAACTCCAGTAAAACACAACATCATTATTCCAAGCTTACAATTGTACATGTTACACAGATTTAAAAAACTACCATTTAACACAACATCATTCAAGTAACAAAATTACAAACCTAAGCATCACTCATTTCCAACAAAACAACATTCTCAGAAGTGGTCTCAAACGTGTTTAACAACCATAAACAGAACCACTTCCAGATCACCGTTACAACATAAAGCAAAAATACAACACTCACCACTGTCCCCTGAGCGAAATGAACGAAACAGCGATCCGCCGCGCATGCGCACTAGCGCAAAACGGCGCACACAGAACGATGTATCGTGACAAAGTACAACTAATATCATAAAACACTTCGTTTCAACAATGCCACGACAACCAAAAAATTCCACGACAACCTACAATGCCACGACAACCTAAAAGTTCCACGACAACCAAAAAATGCCACGACAACCAAAAAATGCCACGACAACCAAAAAATGCCACGACAACCACCGCGTCCTCTAATACTCCCTAACCATTATTTCCCATACTCTAACCATCCCACATGTCGCCCGTAATTCCACAAAACAGCCGCATGCAAGCTAAATAGCCTAGCCAGCCTTGATGCTACCCCATATCTAGGTCCCACAATATGACGTCAGAAGCGACCAACTTTTGCAAATAACTCCCAATCAACGTTATTATCACACAATCGCTTCACACATAAACATCGCTCACTTAACGCCACCATGCCGCTTCCAACCATAATATTGCATGAGCTCTCTCCACGGCGCTATCTCCCAAACTCTCATACCAGCTAAACAGCTAGCCAACCTAATGCGACGCTCAATGCCCTCTCGGGAGCCGTGCTTTACGTGCTGTTTGAGATCCGTACATTCATCCAATCCGCTCAGTACCAATCCAACTCTAAACAACTTACACATGTCTAAACAACTACTTTAAAAGAACAAACTATCGTAAAAGAATTTAAAAACATTCTCATATACCAACGTCGTTACACAGATCAACACGAATCATCATAAACCATTTCTCCTACCCTTCCTCCGCCTGGCTCCACACGGGACTTTCCACACTCTCCATTCAACTTCCATGACGTCATCAAACAGCGACTTTCACACCCTCCATTCAACTTCCATGACGCCATCAAACAGCGACTTCTTCTCTCCACCATAATATCGTATACAATTGTTACCGCATTAAATATACCCACTAAAACGGCCACAATCACCTCAACGAACGCCTCGACTCGCTTCTTAACAACAATTGCTCCCACAGTGTTTCATAAATTCTCTCACATTACCGCCCTAACATCCCTAGATTACCGGGGCTCTTCCACAGAGCTAAGCTAGTTAGCCTCAACTTCCAATACGATTCGCTTCAGACCCGTATCGATCTGATCCACGTTAAACAACACAACAACCCGGCCGAGGTTGCCATGATCATACATTGTTACACAAATACATAAATACAAACAAACCGACCCCCCGTACGAGACATCGATTACATGGCGCAACGCTATTAACCTTAGATTCTTGTGTAAGCCGACTTTTCATCTAAAAATTGTTCACTGAACATCCGCTAGTGTCCATTTCCTAAAAAACTCATATTTTCCTAATCTCCCGCGTCATACACAGTTCTCTGAGCGGCGAGCCCAGTCATATATTTAATAAAAAAAAATCGTCCCACTAATAGGGTAAAGAATTCCCACGTTTACACTCTCATGTCTCCTTCAAATAATTTACCTATCCCTAACCTACATGCTTCAAGATGTCTGCACCTAAGCCATTTTCCTATCCCTAACCTACATGCTTCAAGATGTCTGCACCTAAGCCATTTTTCTATCCCTAACCTACATGCTTCAAGATGTCTGCACCTAAGCCATTTTTCTATCCCTAACCTACATGCTTCAAGATGTCTGCACCTAAGCCATTTTTCTATCCCTAACCTACATGCTTCAAGATGTCTGCACCTAAGCCATTTTTCTATCCCTAACCTGTCCCTAAATTATGACTAATAACCACTCGTCGGGCCGCCGCCCTTATATAATCAACAAAAAATAAAAAAAGTCCCATCCTCCTGCTCCCAATGGCATGCACAAATACGCTGCTCGTATTTCCTGCAATAAAACCCCAAGCAAGCAGGTTGACAGTCTAAATCTAACATCACTCCACCAGTCCTGTACGCAAACAATACATCCACCCTGGGCCCTACTGTGGCTCATACATGACCAATATTCCTATTCACCCCACGTTCCCTCATCCAGACAGCCACTACTCCGTACTGCCAATTCCCAACTCCCGGCTCCTTTACTGCTTGTTCATTATGTGAACAAATCAGAACGGGTCTTTAACACGGCACCAATTGTCGTATATTCCTAATGAATATCTACTGTTAATTACAGCACAATGAGGTTGCTAACTGGATGAAGGGAACGATCACAGAGTGATAGAATGGTCTCCTCATCTGACTCCCAAAAATAGCCAGTAGAGAATAAACTTGTGCAGCCAGACAAAAGAGGAACTATGGTCCAAACTTATTTATTTTGCAGCGTGGCCAAGAGTGGATAATGCATTAGTTACATACAGGAAATGTATTTCAGCATAATACATGATTGTACAAAAGGATTGATGAGGTAAATCACAATAGCCCTTACACGTTGGCTCTCTACATCAAGACAGTATTGCACATAAATAGTAGTCATGTTATGTTATGAAACAAGAATGTACTAAGCCATACACATGGGCACAACCTGGTCTTAAGGTAGGAATCTGTACATGTTACTCTAACCAACAATAATGAGTCCATGATTCTACTCACATGTATAACAGCACATTCTCTGGTGGATCGATGGAGGCTCAGCCGGACCCCCCTGGGGACGGGTCGGTGGGCTGGCCTCCCAACTAACTGCACTGCTCCAATACTTATAGGCCCAAAATGACCTTCCTATCTTTCAACTGGTTCAACCAATCACAAGTATCTTCTTGTTGGGGCTGCTCTGCCCCCACATGTCCTTGTGGAGGCCGGTGTCGGTGGCCCCATCCTTTTTGGGCCGTGGCTTCTTATTGACAGAGGCCTGTCTCCTCTGAATGCATCAACCACTTCAACATTCCTCCATGCACCATTTTGACTTTCCCACACATATGGTTCATGCAATGACCTATAGATCTCTAATATCACCCCAGTACAGTCATTGCTTCTAGGCTGATATCAAACATCATAGGAGCAGCACCAACCTTTATTTACCAGACTGAATCTTTATAATATAACTGTGATTTAAAGGAAATGGCTTTATTACTTCCAGTTTTGACATTCCTAAAATGGTATTCTTCTTTGTAAGTTACTTTCTAATTTGTTACTATAATCTTGTTATTATTCCAATATTGTTTTTCATTCTAAACTAATATAATGCAATTATATTTCCTGTGACCTCTAATCTTGGTTAGCGCAGCTGTCCTTCTGCCAGTAGAATGAGTCGCCTTTTCCTGTGAGGTGTGACTCTATTTACTTAGTCTTGGTTCTCCCCTGAGGGCTTTTTATGACCTGCAACTGTTATTCTCTAATCCAGTTTCACCCTGAGAGGCACTTTTGGCTAAGCCTGCTTTTACATTATGGGTTCTCTAATTATTCACACATATTAGTTATGAAATTCAATGTCAATATCACCACAATACAGACACAGCTGGTTGAACAACATCTATATCTGTGGTAATAATGCAGATATTCAATTGTATTTCTGTGACAATGTGCGTGGCGCACGCCTCCCGCGCCGCCTCGAATCCCGGGGGCGGAAAGCTATCTTTTCCGCTTCAATCGGATTCGAGGCATGCGCCATGAGATTGATTGATTGATTGGAAATTTTATTAACAGATTGCAGAATGGGTACAATACAGTACAGCTCTCTTTTTCTCTCTCTTTATTCTCCCTGCCTTTCTTTCTTTCTCTCTTTCTCTCTCTCCAGTCTCTTTCTCCCCCTCTCTTTCTTTCTTTCTTTCTCGTTTTCTCTCTAGAGAGAGAGAGAGAGAGAGAGGGGGAGAGAGAGAGCGAGAGAGAGAGAGAGAGCTTGTGCTGCTGCTGGTTCTATCAGGGCTCCACGCTGCAGCGCGCTCTGAAGTCGTTATCGTATATTATGCTATTTATGGCTCATAACTCAGGTTGTGAACTGTCCCTTAGGCAAAGGTTTAAGTACATATGGGTCAGAGACAGCTGTCCTCTGCAGTCATAAAAACCACTAGAGAGTAAAACCCTCAAGGCTCTACATCCTGCATAGAACCGGTGTCTATACTGATAAGAGAACAGATGGTTGTTTCTAGGTTAAGGAACTCAGTAATAATCATTAAGTCATTTAGTTAGTAAAGACAATTGAATTGGTGTGCAAAATGAATGAATCATGTTTCTAGTCTTGAAAAACAGTCAAAGTGTAACAGTTGAAGACATCTAGTTCCACAAGAGTGCATAGTGTTTATAAATGGTTTGGAATGTGATCTCCCTGAGTAAATTTACATACAAGTGTAACAAGTGTCACAACGCAACTTACTGACCATCTATCAAACAATAATCTTAATGAATCTTTTCAATCTGGCTTTAGAGCCTTACACTCCACCGAAACGGCGGTTACCAAAGTCACAAATGACTTACTGCTCTCTCTTGACTCTGTAGAGTGCTGACTTTATGCTATATAGGATAATAATCAGGACTGAAGACAGACGGCACAGGACAGGTCGGATGAACAGGAGGAAGATTGTTTATTGCACACAAGATCAAAAACCAAAAGTCCTAACATGTCATAGTATTGAAGCATATTTATACTCTTTCAGTCCTTGGCATGTTACATTTATAGGAGGGTTATTTCTCATTGGTAGACTTTTACGGCATTGGAGTGACTGGTCAAGTTTTGGTGCGAGATAGGTGTGTCTAATAATTCTGTTAGTGCCAAATCTTTTCCTAACTGCGTATGTTGGCTCTTGGTCTTTCCACATCTGCAGACTCCAATCTAGTTTGCGCTGGAGTCTATGAGTTCATTTCAGGCCATGACCGAGGTTAGATTTATTCTTGTGGGTGAACCAAAGAACACTAGATAATATCCCTTTCACCCCTCCTGGTCCACTCTGTCAGTTTGCTCAGAGGACATCAAGGTCTGTGCCCTGGTATGATATACTATCTTTAATACACAGGTATTTATCCAGCTGTATGGTTCTATGTATCAACAGCAATGGAACCTGAAAATGGCCCGTTCTCCAAATGCCTAGGTGTTCTGTATATAGGATGTGCTTATATGGCAGTCTGCCACCACAACTCAAACCTAACTTCTGTGCTCTTATTGCTTGATCTCAGTGCAGCCTTTGATACTATCGATCATTCGATTTTTTTTTTTTTTTTAAACTTTGGCCATTTCCCTGGCTCTTTTATACGTTTTTCGCATTTATACTTGGTCAAGTTCGACCGACAGAAGCAGGCTGAAAGGGTTCAGATGGGGGGGAAGACACTCTGGGAAAGGCACGGCTGCAGTCCGGGATTCGAACTCGCTCAGCCCCAGATCCGTGACGAGCACGGTTGTCCACGGCGCTGAAATAGCACTCGCGGTACGTGGTGAGCTACTGGAGCTCCCCGATCGATCATTCGATTCTTATAGGTCGGCTTGAGAATCATGTTGGCATTCGGAGTCACGCACATGCTTGGTTTAAATCTTATTTAACTGATAGAACACACTGCGTGGTCTATAATGATTTAACATCTGAGACCCTCCCAGTGCAATGCGGGGTCCCACAAGGCTCTGTCCTGGGCCCTTTGCTATTTTCGATTTACATGCTACCCCTTGGCAATATCATACGCAAATTTGGCATAAACTTTCATTTTTACGCTGATGACACCCAATTATATATACCTATTAAGCCAAAGGATTCCTCCCAATTACAAAATCTTGAGGCTTGCCTGCTTGCCATCAAAAAGTGGATGTCGCAAAACTTTCTACTCCTTAATGCAGATAAAACTGAGATGTTAATTGTTGGCCCCCCAAACCACAGAGGCCTGTTTCAGGACATCTCCCTCAACTTTGATACTTGTCATCAGCTCCACCATAAAAAACCTCAGAGTCATTTTTTATTCATCCCTCTCATTTAATGTACATATAAAAAATGTCACCAAAATTGCCTTCTTCCATCTTCGTAATATCGCAAAATTTCGCCCCATTTTAACTCTGGCTGATGCTGAAACCCTAATTCATGCTTTTGTCTTATCACGTCTAGACTACTGTAATGCACTTTTTTCAGGCCTACCTAATTCAAGCATCAAAAATCTTCAACTCGTGCAAAATGCGGCTGCACGAATAATAACTAAAACTAGACAATTTGATCACATCACACCAGTTTTGTCCACCCTACACTGGCTTCCTATTCAAGCCCGATCTGACTTTAAAGTGCTACTCCTCACCTACAAAATTTTAAATGGGCTTGCACCGCTCTATCGATCTGATCTCATCTCCCGATACTCGCCCGCTCGTGCTCTGCGCTCACAAAATGCGGGGATTGATTGATTGAAAACTTTATTAACAGATTGCAGAATGGGTACAGTACAGTTAAATACATACAATTGTTAAGGGGATGCAGACCAGAGAAAGACTTTCGTCTTGTTTACATCAGGGTCCCCCATTTTCAATTCATCATAAAATATGACATACATGACATACAGATAGACAGTACTGCTACATCTATACATTTATGACATACCAGATTTGCAAATACAGTACTGTTTGTGATACAAAAAGAGTCCAGAAAAGAGAGTATATACATTTGACGTAGAAACTGTACATTGGAGGAGGTTGGGTAGGAGGGGTGGGTGGGTGGGGGACACTGTACAACTGTACAAGCAAAACTGTACCTTGGAATATTGACAAAACCATACTTGGTCATTTACTGTACATTGGAGGGGGTTGGGTTAGGACATTTACAGGGTCCAGTTTCTAATTGCAGTCTCCCGTAGGTGTTCTTTGAGAGTGTTTTTGAAAGTGGGTAGTGATTCACATTCCTTTACAGCTTTGGGTAGGGCGTTCCACATTGATGTGGCATAATTGCGAAACGTGTTTAGTCCCTTGTTTGAGCCGAATCTGGGTTTAACATGATTTGTGGAGCTCCCTCTGGTGTTGTGATCGTGGTATTCACTGACCTTTGGGAAGTATTTTGACATGTACATGGGTGTTGGAGCCAAAATGCCCTTCTGTTTATTTAGTATTATTTTAACTCACGGTGCAGAGGTTTGGCATTATCAGTCACCATGGCAACCACCACAGGGGGTGGTTACCCATATATACTGATCAGTGGGTGACGAGCCCCAGGTGCGCAAGGGGAATAGCCATACAGTTTTTGACCGTGTCTTGTCGTGATTGATTGATTGATTGAAACGTTTATTAACAGATTGCAGAATGGGTACAATATACAGTACAGCTCAATACACACAATTGTTAAGGGGATGCAGACCAGAGAAAGACTTTCGTCTTGTTTACATCAGGGTCCCCCATTTTCAATTCATCATAACATATGACATACATGACATACAGATAGACAGTACTGCTACATCTATACATTTATGACATATCAGATTTGCAAATACAGTACTGTTTGTGATACAAAAGTGTCCAGAAAAAGAGTGTATATACATTTGACGTAGAAATTGTACATTGGAGGAGGTTGGGTGGGTGGGGTGGGTGGGTGGGGGCTGTACATTGGAGGTGGGGGGGGGGGGGGTTGATTGATTGATTGATTTTTATTGTGGAGTAAAAGACAGCATCCAAGGGATAAAAACATGAGAAAGTGCAAGCACTTATTTCCATCATGGTCCCTGATTTTGGACATGGACAGACATCATAAAACATAGAGCATCATAATAAAACATACTAAAACAGAGCATCATAATAAAAACATAGAGCATCATAATAAAACATAGAGCATCATAATAAAACATAGAGCATCATAATAAAACAAAGATCATCATAATAAAAAACATAATAAAACATAATAGCAACCCCATACAAAAAAAGCACTTCCTACCCTCTCCTTCCTATGGCTATTCTATACTTCACTGGCTAGCCATTTCTTTGTGGCACGTCTAAAACTTCCCCCCTCCTCGATGTTTTTCAGGGCCACTGGAAGCTTGTTCCACTCCAGTGCTGCAAAATATAAAAATGTATTTGTGCCCATTAGGGAGTTAAATCTTGGCAGAATAAAATCCGTACTGCTCCTTCTAGTGGAGTATGAATGATTGTCACGGAATCGATTAAAATAATTAGATAGATATTTCAGACCTGTATTTTGAACTATCTTGTGTGTGAGACCTAATTTGATGTGAATTACCCTTTTATTGACCGGAAGCCAGTTTAGTTGCCTAAAGAAAGTTGGCCCTAGGTGAGTGCGTGGAGGTAGTTTAAGGACTACTCTAATTAATTTGTTTTGAGCTGTCTGAAGTTTATTTTTCAGGACCTGTGGAGCGCCACTGAACCAGGAGGTGGCAGCATAGTCAAAGTGACTCTGTACTAATGCGCCCGCTAGCATTTTAAGTGTTGCCTGGTCCAGTAGTTTCCCTTGTCTAGCTAGGAATTTCGTTTTCTGGCAGATTTTAGTGTGGGCTTTTTTAGCCATGGCCTCTCCTGTAAGGTGTTTGTCCAGTATGCAGCCTAGATATACAACAGAATCCTTGTTTGTTATTTGCTTCTCTACTCTTACCTTCATTTCAATATCTTTACCAAGCCGTTTCTTTGATCCAAACAGGATGGCCTCTGTTTTTCCTAGATGAAGAGATAGTTTGTTATCTGACAGCCATGTCTGCACATTTGATAGCTCCTCACTAAGGGTCCTCTCCACTACTGCCAAGTCCTTATGGGAGACCAGAATAGCTGAGTCATCCGCATAAAGAAAAAGGTCTGATGAACAGGCATTCTTCATATCATTTATGTAAATGAGAAAGAAGAGCGGCCCCAGGACACTCCCTTGAGGCACCCCGCAGGTGATCGCCTTGGCTGAGGAGTAGGTCCCGTTTACATCTACCATCTGAGACCTGCCTGATAGATATGAGGTGACCCAGTTCAACGCTGACCCACTAAACCCAATCGCCTTCAATTTAAATAAAAGGACACTATGGTCAACCGTATCAAAGGCCTTTTGTAGGTCCAACATGATCATTCCACAGAATTTCTTTGCATCAATCTCTTTTCTGATGCAGTCAGTCAAATACACCAGACAAGTCTCAGTGGAATGAGATTGTCTAAAGCCTGACTGATGCTCAAATAGGATATTGTTACTCACTAAATATGTATTGATCTGTTCATGAATGATTTTTTCCATGACTTTTGATAGTATACTTAAAATGCTAATTGGTCTATAGTTACCCTTGTCTGACTTATTACCTTTCTTATAGAGTGGGATTACTCTAGCACTCTTTAGATCTGCTGGTACCTTCCCATGCTCAATGGAGAGATTGATTAGGTGGGTAATAGCAGGTGTGATGCTCTCTGCTGCGTCGTTAAGAAACCTAGCAGGCATCTGATCTAATCCTGTCACTTTACTGGAATTAAGTTGATTTAGCCTCTTGAGGACTGCACTCTCTGTCACTTTACTAAAAGAAAAGGAGTCCTCTTGCAGCTCTAGTTGTGGTAGGGGACACACACACATTTTACACTTTTTACAAATCTTTCCTGTGACAAAATGGCATCCAATGTAATAAAAAAAAGTCAACCAACGAACTCGATTCTTGTACCGGATCTCCTCACTGGTAAACAAGAATACCCTGAAGACTCTGGCAGGAGCACTCATTCAAGGGTACTACGACTATGCTTGCACCTAATGGTACCAAAGCACCCCAAAGGCGCTAAAAACAAAATTACAAACATCTCAAAACAAACTGGTCAGACTACTGCTTGACCTAAACCCCAGAACCCACCTCACCCCTGCCCACTTTGACAACCTAGGATGGCTTAGAGTAGACAACCTAGGATGGCATAGAGTAGACGACAGAGTACAGCAACTTGTAATGGGCCTGGTCTACAAGATACACTACACGACCAAGGTACTCATGTACATGTCAAAATACTTCCCAAAGGTCAGTGAATACCACGATCACAACACCAGAGGGAGCTCCACAAAACATGTTAAACCCAGATTCGGCTCACACAAGGGACTAAACACGTTTCGCAATTATGCCACATCAATGTGGAACGCCCTACCCAAAGCTGTAAAGGAATGTGGATCACTACCCACTTTCAAAACCACTCTCAAGGGACACCTACGGGAGACTGCAATTGGAAACTGGCCCCTGTAAATGTCCTAACCCAACCCCCTCGTGTTCGTGTCGATGTGCCGTATAGGTCGGCGTTCAGTGTTATTAGTAAAAAGAGTTTTTGTATATATTTTTTGGTTGATAATGGTCAATAAAAGGATTGGCATATCGAAAATGATACGAGCTCTCTAGACATTGAATTCTTCAAGCACGTCTAACTCAAGCCAGCCTACTTGCCCCTCGCAGTAGGCTTATAGGTAATGGTTCTACATTAGTCAAAAACTAAGGCTGTTCGTTTGAAATGGACAATTGCCTTTGTTACTTATTGGAAGACGAGGATAATCGCGCTCGGCGCTCAAGATTCGTTCAAACAGCTGATCAGCGAGACAGCGCGCTCTGCGTTCAAGATTCAACAGCTGATCAGCGGGACAGTGTTTTGATTTTTGAGGCCGCTGAAAGACATTAGTGACAACTGTTTGGTTCACCGTTTCGCTTGGAATTGCGCGGAACGTGGACAATCTGGACCAAGCTGCCCAGCACCGTCGGGGAGCGGACGGACCGGGAGGAGCTGCCCAGCACCGTCGGGGAGCGGACGGACCGGGAGGAGCTGCCCAGCACCGTCTGGGAGCGTACGGACCAGGAGGAGCTGCCCAGCGCCGTCAAGGAGCGGACAACACCAGCTGAGCTGCCCCAGCACCATTTGGGCGAGCGGACGGACCAGGGAGCTGCACCACCTGCCCCAGCACCATTTGGGCGAGGGGACGGACCAGGGAGCTGTCCTGCGCGCAAGCAGTTTATTGAATAGCGCTCGGACAAGGAGCGCTGTTTGAAGACTTTTCGAAGTTCAAAGAATAAAGTCAAACGGGCCCGACAGCGCTGCGCAACGAACAGGTATGTAGCGCGCTACCGGTATATCTTATATGGCCATATAAAAAACAAATGTGTGCACACAGGGTCAATTGAGAAAAATATAAAAAGGGAAAATTCCAATGCATTGGTGGTATATGGTTGTGCAACCCGTTCGTGTGTGTGTGTCTATTAAGGTCGTGTTAAAACGTTTAACCATGTGATGATTAACTGTGGGTTTTGTTTATTGTGATTTAACCAAAGGTACCGTTTCATATTGAATCTGTTGGTCTTATATTGCTGATATGGATTCTGGTAAAGGTGTTCAAAATCCAGAGTCTAGCGTTATGCCGGTTGAACAGCCCGCCACGGCTGAAACTCATTGTAAAGAACCTTCATTGGTTGAAAAGTCACAGCCCACACCCACAGTGGCTAAAACACAGTCCGAGGTGGACACAGGTCAAATCACACACAATGTTGATACCGATCAGCAGGTCACAAAACGCAAGAGCAAATTAACACCAAAAGCCCTATTGGATAAAATTGACACATTACATAAATCTAAATTTAACAAGGCTTCTAACTTGCAAAAAACGATTTTGGGGTTAATGCACAGTGGATGCAAACAGGAGGTGCAATGCGCATTTATGCAATATCTCCACATATGCAAGGAAGCAGCAGCAAACCAGGAGGCTCTGTTGCCAATAGTACCTCCTGAGGAAAGGGGAAAACATGACATTTGGTTCAAAGCCAAAATGATCAATGTCAATGACTTTATTGATCACATGAATGCATGGACAAAAATTACAAAACCTGTGGAAAGTGTTAATGAGGATGAGGAGGATGTGCAAAATCTAATTAATCCAAATGACAGCATTTCTAATGTGGAAAGTGTTAATAAGGATGAGGAGGATGTGCAACATCTAATTAATCCAAATGACAGCATTTCTAATGTGGGAAGTAAAAAATCTGCTCACAAAGGTCACACAAGGTCTGGTACCAGCAGGTCCAGCAGGTCCAGCAGATCTTCTACCTCAGCAGCTCGCTTACAGGCCGAGGCAGATAGAGCTTCACTTGTGATTTGCGCTGCAGCGTTAAAGGATAAACACGCTCTGGAGGAGCAGGAACAAATGCTAAAAAAGGATAAACACGCTCTGGAAGAGCAGGAACAGATCCTGAAACACGCTCAGGAAGCCAAGGAACAGATCCTGAAAAAGGATAAACACGCTCTGGAAGAGCAGGAACAGATCCTGAAAAAGAAAAAGGAAACGATGGAGCTTGATGCACAACTGGCAGCTACCAACGCAAGAATAGCAGTATTACAATCCCCCAGTCACCAAGCTCTTTCACTCACACAGTCCGATGGAATGGACTCCTACTACAGGAAAGGAACAAGGTTAAAGGAACCCTCAGTCACTCTCAATCCTCATGCAAAAGAATATACATCACTACCACAGCAACCGTCTATGCAACCACCAGAACTGCAGCAACCATCTGCACAGCAATCATATGTGCAACAACCATCACTATGGAAACCACAAGCTATGCAACAGCAACAAGCACCCATTCAACAACCACCACCCTGGCAAATACCACAAGCTATGCAACAGCAACAAGCACCCATTCAACAACCACCACCCTGGCAAATACCACAAGCTATGCAACAGCAACAAGCACTCATTCAACAACCACCACCCTGGCAAATACAACAACCTATGCACTTGATGCAGCCAACACCCATTCAACCGCCCCCATTTTGGCAAAGACAACAATCTATGCTGTTACAGCCAACCCTCATTCAAACACAACCGCCATCTTTACAAAGACAACATGTGTCTTGGGATGGAGCACAGGACGATACAACTCACATGGAAGCTCCTGTGCAGCTAACGACCCCAACTGTAATTTCACCCCAAAGCGATGAAACCTCAGTTGTATGCAACCTATTAAAAAGACAAAATGAGATAACAGCAATGCTAGTGGAGCAGCAAACCACTCACTTACTGCCACCAAGAGAGATTCCATATTTTGATGGGGATCCTCTGCAGTACAGAACCTTTATCAGAGCCTTTGTTCATTGTGTGGAGAAGAACACGAGAAACAGAGGTGATTGTTTGTACTTCTTGGAGAAGTACACCAGGGGTCAGCCTAAAGAGCTTGTACGTAGCTGTCAACACATGGCTCCAGACAGAGGCTATGATATGGCAAAGTACCTACTTGAACAACACTTTGGAGATGAATATAAAATCACAGCAGCTTACATGGAGAAGATGCTCAACTGGCCGCTAGTGAAGGCTGAAGACATAAAATCTCTTCAAGCCTATGCTCTTTTCCTTCGGGAGTGCTGTAATGCTATGGAGAATGTCCAGTACATGAGGGAACTCGATATGCCAGCGAACATGAAAGTATTGATTTCAAAGCTTCCATACAAGCTCAGAGAGAATTGGAGAGTCTCTGTATGTTCGATAATGGAAAAACACCATCGCAGACCACAATTCATGGATATTGTCACATTCATTGAGCGCCAGGTAAAGATTGTCTCAGACCCAGTCTTCGGAGACATTCAAAATACACCACCAAGTACAGGAAGTAGACCTATGAACATGAACAGAATGAAGTCTCAAATCAAACACAAATTCACATGACAGTTTTGCAACCACAGTTACTATCGAAACCCCTGCAAAGCAAAGAAATACATGTGCTCACAACACCAACACTTGCTCTAAAAACCACACTCTGGATCAATGTCCTCAGATGGAGGAGAAGACACACAGGGACAAGATTACTTTTATAAGGCAAAAAGGAATCTGTTTTGGCTGCCTTCGCATTGGACATCTTAGCAGGAATTGCGAGAAGCGCTTAACTTGCAAGGTGTGCAGCCAAAACCATCCCAGTGTTCTTCATATAAATCAGAAGGAGAGAGCAAGCAACACAAACCAGCCAAAGAAACCTTCGGTGAGTAACGCACAGATCTCTTTGCAGACATGTGGACAAACAGGGGCCGGAAGCAGCAATGGGGCTCTGTCAATCTTGCCTGTACAGGTGAAGTCCGGCGAGGGAGACAACATCATTACAACATATGCATTTTTAGATCCAGGCAGCACTGACACATTTTGTTCAGAAACCCTAATGAGAAGGCTGAACCTTACAGGAAGGAAAACACAAATCAGCTTACATACCATGGGCCCAAAGGCATCTGTGTCCAGCTACATGCTGACAGACTTGGAGATCGCCAGCCTCACTGGGAAACAGTTCTATGACCTGCCCAAGGTCTACACCCAGAAGAGGATGTGCGTAACCATGAGTAACATCATTAGCCAAGAGGAGTTGGCTAAATGGCCATACTTAGATGGGGTTGCCCTTCCTCGGATTCAAGCTGATGTGGAGTTATTGATAGGTACCAATGCCTCCAAATTGCTTGAACCTTGGGAAGTTGTGAATAGTCATGGCAATGGGCCATATGCCATTAAGACCCTATTGGGGTGGGTCATTAATGGTCCCCTATCAGGCTACAGTGAGCAGCGGAGTGAGAATGTCAACCCCGCTGCTATTGTTAATAGGATCTCTATAACTAATCTGGAGGACCATGATTTTAATGAAAGGTCATCAGAAGGCAAAGAGGAAATGTCGAGGGATGATATGAAGTTCATGACTGATTCATGCAAACTTCAGGACGGACATTACACCTTGGAGCTTCCCTTTAAAAGGAAAGAAGTGTCTCTGCCAAACAATCAGTTTGTTGCTAGGCAACGCATCCTTGGACTGAAAAGGAAGTTTGGGAGAGATGAGAAGTTCCACCGAGACAGGATTTCTGCCATCCAAAGAACATCTGATGTCACGCAGTGGAGGTACATTCATACCACTCAGAACCCTGCTGACAAAACTTCAAGGGGAGTTAAGGTGGATGATTTGCTGACCAACAGAAGGTGGATCGAGGGCTCTGAGTTTCTTTGGAAACCAGAGGAAGAGTGGCCAGATGGTATCTTGGAGTACAACAATTTCTGCTGATGACCCTGAGGTCAAAAAGGATCTCAACATCAATGCAGTAATTGTCAATGCACCAAGTGCCACACACCAACTGATCACCTACTTTTCTAACTAAAAAAGGTTGAAGAGGTCAGTTGCTTGGATCCTGAAACTATGCAAGACTCTATTGGAGATGAGTCATAAAAGAAACGGAGTCATGAGGATGCAGACAAAGTGGAACAGGAAACACTGGCTGAGAGAATACTTACCTTTGCAATAGGAGCGGCAGAGGTGGAGTAAGGAGAGACAAAGTCTTGTCCCTGGAGACATTGTATTGATCGCAGACACTACAGCCCCATGTGGTTCCTGGTTACTTGGAAGAGTCCTGGAGACCTATCCCGACAGGAAAGGACTGGTGCGTTCTGCACGAGTGTAGACCAGTAACTAAACTTTGCTTGCTTCAAGTAGCTGCAATTTAAAGCTTCTAATTCAGAGAATTGTTTTTTGAGTTCTTTTGTATACATTTATTGGCTCCATTATGTAAATATTATTTTGAATTGTTCCTGGCCTCCTGCCATTCTCAATTAGGGGCCGGTATGTTGGAGCCAAAATGCCCTTCTGTTTATTTAGTATTATTTTAACTCACGGTGCAGAGGTTTGGCATTATCAGTCACCATGGCAACCACCACAGGGGGTGGTTACCCATATATACTGATCAGTGGGTGACGAGCCCCAGGTGCGCAAGGGGAATAGCCATACAGTTTTTGACTGTGTCTTGTCGTGTTCGTGTCGATGTGCCGTATACAGTAGGTCGGCGTTCAGTGTTATTAGTAAAAAGAGTTTTTTTTTGTATTTTATTTTTTTATTATTTTTTAAACACACATATAAACAAACATGACAACACATGATAAGATACACAAGCATTAATACACAGTGTATATCCAACGAAATTACCATTTATACCAATGTCTTATACAGGATATACCCCTAATACCTGTTATCTAAAAACCTACACACATATGCTCCAGCTCGAACCCCCCCCTCCCGGACCCCTCTTTGGATAGTACCTCCATTATCCCTCGCTCCTAACCAGACACTACCATTATAAGCTAGCTTTTATTCTCTCCACCACTTCTAACCACATTGTCATTTTGGATTCATTGAGACCCAGAATTCTTGCTGTAGATATTTCTTGATAAATCACATCGAGATATGTAAGAAACCAAACTTTCCGGCACATTTTTTCCGGTTGAAACCAGCGTGATGCGATCAGCTTTTTAGCTATTGTGATACCCGATAAAACCAATCTCTTTAGCTGTGGATGTACTGCAAACTCAAAAACATCATTCAATAGTAATACAGAGGGGTGTACAGGTATATTCCAAGATACAAGTTTTGATAATTGTTGGGTCACATCTTTCCAGAATATCTTAACTGGTGGGCAGTCCCAGTACATGTGCATAAATGTCCCTTCATCCCCATTTGTACATTGGGAGCATTTGGAGTCTTGTTTAAGACCCATTCTGTTCAGTCTTATAGGAGTCAAGTATGTCCTGTGAATATAGTTAAGATTGATTTGTTGATGGTCCGGGTTCCTTGATGTAAGTCGGACATTTGCCCAGGCTTCTTGCCAATCAAAGTCACTTTCCAGGTCTGGTATATCCCTCCTCCAGACAGAGTCTAGTTGGAGGGTTTCATACGAGGACGTTAGTAATTGATGATAAAAATCTGAAACAAAACCTCTCGATGTCTCTCTTTCATAGAAGAATTTGTGGTATCTGTGGTGTTCAATTGGTATGTCTAATTGAACACCGTGAGACTTCAAACATAGCCGTAACTGTATGTAAAAAAGCCATGTGGACTTGGTGAGATAATTTTTTTTGCATATTTCTCCATAACTACAAAAACCCTGTTTGTTAAAAACATCCCCTAATGAGTGTATGCCTTGCTCTTCCCATATAGGGAATCTTATAGGTCGTTTTTCAATTAAGAGTGCATTGTTTTGAATAAGGGAGTATGATTGTGCCATTTATGTGGGTTAGGATATTTTTCTTGTGTTTCACGCCATATCCGGATCGCATGAGTAATTATGGGGCCAAATTTCCGTTCACAATGCTTGATTGGTAGTTTAGTGTATGCTATGTCCTTCAGTCTATGTGGGGCTACTATGTTTTCTTCTAATTTTCTCCAGGATACTAATGCTTGGGGATCAAACCATGTTGTCAATGGTCTTAATGTGTACGCCTTAAAATAGTGGAAAAAATCTGGAAATGCCATGCCACCGTCTGCTTTATTTCTCTGTGTGGTGGATCTTTTTATACGTGGTGGTTTGTTATTCCAAATAAATGTGTATGTGGAGGAGTGTAATCTTTTCCAGTAACCCTCTGGAGGGGGTAACGGTAGCATTGAACTGAAGAAGTTGATTCTAGGTAGTACGTCCATCTTAACTATTGATATCCGTGCCTGTACTGAGTTTTTAAGTTTTGCCCACCTATCAAGGTCGTCTTTGATTTTGTTTTGGATTTTTGTGTAATTGTGCTTCACCGTTTGTCTTATGGTGGGGAATATTTCCACTCCCAAGCATCTAAAATGTTTTACCATAGGTATCTCTCCTGGGAGGGTTATATATTTTTTTGCAGGGGTGTTAAGTGGAAGGAAAGCCGACTTCGGCCAATTTATCTTGAATCCCGATAAATCACCAAAGTTCTCAATCAGCTTGAGCAGATGAGGCAGTGTGGTGTTGGGGTTTTGCATGAACAGTATTACGTTGTCCACATATAAACTAATTTTATGTTGTGTGGCCTTGATTACGATTGGTTGTATGGATTGGGATTGTCTTATATATTGTGCTAAAGGTTCTAATGATAGATCGAATAGTCCGGGACTAAGAGGGCAACCCTGTCTAGCTGAGCGTGATACCGGAAATATTCCGGAGGTGATTATACCTGTAGTAATCATGGCCGATGGGTCTTTGTATACTACTTTAATCATATCAATGAAACCTTTACCTAACCCCATCTTCTCTAATACTGCCCATAGATACGACCATTCCAGCCTGTCAAAAGCTAGTAAAAAGAGTTTTTGTATATATTTTTTGGTTGATAATGGTCAATAAAAGGATTGGCATATCGAAAATGATACGAGCTCTCTGGACATTGAATTCTTCAAGCATGCGTCCAACTCAAGCCAGCCCACTTGCCCCTCGCAGTAGGCTTATAGGTAATGGTTCTACAATGGGTACCTTGGTCGTGTAGTGTATCTTGTAGACCAGGCCCATTGCAAGTTGCTGTACTCTGTCGTCTACTCTAAGCCATCCTAGGTTGTCAAAGTGGGCAGGGGTGAGGTGGGTTCTAGGAGTCAGGTCAAGCAGTAGTCTGACTAGTTTGTTTTGAGATGTTTGTAATTTTGTTTTTAGCGCCTTTGAGGTGCTTTGGTACCATGAGGTGCAAGCATAGTCGTAGTACCCTTGAATGAGTGCTCCTGCCAGAGTCTTCAGGGTATTCTTGTTTACCAGAGAGGAGATCCGGTACAAGAATCGAGTTCGTTGGTTGACTTTTTTTATTACATTGGATGCCATTTTGTCACAGGAAAGATTTGCCTCTAGGATGGAACCCAGGCAGGTAATTTCTTCTTTCCTTGTGACAATATTGTCACCCACTGTAACTGAGAAGCCGTCGGTCTTTCTGAGTTTGTTATTTGAACCGAAGAGAATGGACTCTGTTTTGCCCATGTGTAATGATAGTTTGTTATCAGCGAGCCATATGCATATTTTGCCTAGTTCCGAGCTGAGGGTTTTTTCAACCTGTAACTTGTTCTTGTCAGAGACCAGCAGGGCTGAGTCATCCGCGAACAGGAACAAGTTGCAGTCACAAGCTGACGACATGTAATTTGAATAAATTAGGAACAGTAGCGGTCCTAGTATGCTTCCTTGTGGAACACCACAGCTCACTGTGAGGGGGGGGGATAGGGTACCGTTTACCTCCACCATCTGTTCTCTCCCCTCCAGGTAGGATTGCATCCAGCTCACTGATAGACTATCAAAACCAATTGCTTTTAGCTTGTCAATCAGAATGGTGTGATTGACAGTGTCGAAGGCCTTTTGTAGGTCCAGCATGACCATGCCGCAGTATTTGCCCGCGTCCACCTCTTGTTTGATGTGGTCGTTTAAATAGAGAAGGCATGTGTCAGTGGAGTGGGATGTTCTGAAGCCAGATTGGAATTCGTAGATTAGATTTTTTTCCGCGAGGTACTTTTCGACCTGTTTGTATACAATTTTTTCCATGACTTTCGAGATGGAGGTAAGGATAGAAACAGGGCTGTAGTTGCCTGGGTCTAATTTACTGCCATTTTCGTGCAGGGGTGTTTTGAATTTTGAAGTTCTTGGGGACGTGTCCCTGTTTTATGGAGAGGTTTATTATGTGTGTGATGACTGGGGTGATGGTGGCTGCTGAGTCTCTGAGGAATTTGGAGGGGATGTTGTCATGGCCAGTGGCCTTGTTAGGTTGGAGGGCGCTCAGTTTTTTGAGTACCTCATCTGTTGTTACCATTTCCAGTTTGAAGTAGTCTTTGTGGACCCCTAGTGTGGTAACCTCTAATAATAATAAAGCCACACGACACGCTTGTGATCCCTTGGGTTTGGTAGTTTAGTGGAAACGGGAGCAATGGAAGGTTGTACAATACAGGTGCGTCTTACTCTCAGCGCACGTTAGTCATACAGGTAAGAACTCAGGTACCGGATGCGGAGAATACCCCACGTATATATATATCTGTAGTCACAAAATAATATCCCTTGAGCGATAACTCCCTCTAGTGGGAAAACATAGATACTGCATCAATATTAATCCTAGGTATATATAAGGCTGACATTATAACACCCCTCCCCCTTTAAATTTCAACATTAACCAAATGTCCATGCAATACAAAAATAATAACAGTAGTGTCTTACCCTTGTACACTTTCCAAACATAGATATACCAAAACATGAGTTAGCAACAGCTTACCAAATAAGGCACTTGAAAAACATATTACCAACAGTCATTACTCTCATAACTGTCTCGTTAAATGTTCAGTCTGTCGGGAGGTCTGAGATCACGCTGTGACCTGCGCAATACCGCTGGTGACCTCGGACACACCATAGGTGACTGAGGTTTGTGCGGCTCTGGTGTTGAGAGCATGAGAGGGGTCCGAGTGTCAACTCTTTTTGGGGACACAGACACCTCTCCTGGTGAGTCTGACACTGGTACAGTAGTCACTGGCAAACAACATTCTCCCATAGTCTGTTCCCCACGGGTATCCACCGTGGTGCGATCCGTCTCTGAACTTGTGTCCTGGCGTAGGCGTACATGGTCCTGGTGTCTACGGAAAACACGTCCATCAGTCATTTTAATGACATAGGAAACTGGGCCACTCTGTTTCAGAATAACGCCAGGCAGCCACTGTTGCTTGTTGATAGTACTGAAGTTCCTCACATAGACCTTGTCCTCAGATTCTAATTGTCTCTCTTTTGCGTGCTGATCATGATGCTCCTTCTGCTTCTCCTGCTTCCTCTGTACTTTCGCCTTCATGTCTGGACGCAGCAAGTCCAATCTCGCCTTGGGCCTACGCCCCATCAGCATCTCTGCTGGCGTGCGCACCGTTGTCGTTTGAGGCGTGAGGCGATAGGTAAACAGGAAACGTGAAAGTCTAGTGGTTAGAGAGTCTCCTGTCATCCTCTTCAACCCCTCTTTCACTGTCTGAACAGCCTGCTCAGCCAAACCATTTGAGGCTGGGTGGAACGGCGCCGTCCTAATGTGATTAATGCCATTCTGGTGCATAAATTCACTGAATAGCTCACTGGTGAATGTTGGGCCATTATCCGTGACCAGGGTGTCTGGCAACCCATGGACTGCGAACACTTGTCTGAGTTGGTCTATGGTTGTGGGGGCTGTGATATTGTTCATGATATGGGCTTCTATCCATTTTGAGTGTGCGTCTACCATGATCAGGAACATCTGTCCCATAAAGGGTCCTGCAAAGTCTACATGCAGCCTAGACCAGGGGCGGTCTGGCCACTCCCATGGGTGCAACGGAGCAGGCGGTGGATTGTTCAGATTAGTCTGACACTGTGTGCATGATTTTACCTTGCTCTCCAGATCATCGTCCATTCTTGGCCACCAGACGTATGCTCTCGCTAGGCTTTTCATCCGGGAGACTCCTGGATGAGTCTCATGTACCTCCTCCACAACTTGTGACCGTCCTGGGGGCGGTACGATGACCCTTGACCCCCAGAAAATGCTGCCATCCTGCAGGCTCAGTTCTGTTTTGCGTTTAGCATACAGCCTCAGTTCCTCTCCCTCCACGACACTGGGCCAACCTTGCAAAAGGAAGGTCTTGACTCGAGACAGGACCGGGTCCCTCTCTGTCCACTGTTTAATCTGTGTCGCTTTTATAGGTGTCTCTGCTAGCCTCTCCAATGAAAATACAGTCTCTGGAGGCACATATGTAGCGGCGGGTGTCTCTGGTAACGGCAGTCGACTCAGTGCGTCAGCATTTGCGTTATCCTTGCCCGCTTTGAACACTATAGTGTACTGGTAGGCTGAAAGTGTGAGAGCCCAACACTGTATCCTGGCTGAGGCCAGTGGTGGGATGCATTTTGTCTCACTGAACAAACTCATCAGAGGTTTATGGTCCGTTGTGATAGTGAATGCCCGTCCGTATAGGTATTGATGGAAACGCTTCACAGCAAAAACAACAGCTAGACCCTCTTTATCCAACTGAGAGTACCCCTTCTCCGCTGCTGTTAGGGTACGTGAAGCAAAAACAACAGGCTTCTCATCCCCATCCTCCATGATGTGTGAGAGCACTGCTCCGACTCCATAAGGCGAGGCATCACTCGAGACGATGATCTCTTTGTCTGGGTCGTAGTGAACGAGCAGCTTTGCAGACTGGAGCAGCTCCTTCACTTCCTTAAAAGCTCTCTGCTGCTCTCCACTCCACTCCCACTTAGTGTCAAGGTGCAGTAGCTTGTACAGCGGGGCCAAAACATTTGATAAATCCAGCAGATACTTGCCATAATAATTCACCATGCCCAAAAACGATCTTAGTTCATGGACACTCTTTGGGCTTGGAGCCTCCTTTATGGCTCTCACCTTGTCTTCCAAAGGGCTGAGCCCCTGTGCGGTGATCCTGTGTCCCAGGTAGGTCACACTCGGTGCCAGGAACACACACTTGGCACGCTTCAAACGCAGCCCTGCCTCTGAGAGTCGTTTCAACACCTGCGCTAGGTTAGCCAGATGCTCCGCCTCCGTGGCCCCCGTGATGAGGATATCATCCAGATATACCGCTACGTGCGGGATACCCTGTTACAGCGTGTCCATTGTTCTCTGAAAAATGGCGGGGCTGGATGCCACTCCAAACACAAGGCGATTATATTTGAATAAGCCCTTGTGAGTGTTGATGGTGACACTCTTTTGACTCTTCGTCAAGTTGCAGTTGCTGGTAAGCATGGCTCAGGTCTAGCTTTGTGAAAAGCTTCCCCCCTGACAAGGTTGCAAACAGGTCATCCACTCTTGGTAGTGGATACTCCTCCAGTTTAGAGACCTGATTTACCGTCACCTTGTAGTCTCCACATATGCGTGCTGTATTATCCTCTTTCAGGATTGGAACAATGGGAGCCGCCCACCTTGAAAATTGGACAGGTTCAATGATGCCTTGCTTCTGTAAACGTTCCAGCTCCTCCTCCACTTTGACCTTCATGGCATACGGCACCGACCTAGACTTGAAAAACCTTGGGGCGGCCTCAGGGTCAACATGGAGTTTCACAGTTACCCCCTTCAGTGTGCCCAGCTCGTCCCTGAAAACATCACTGTACCGATGCAGGATGTCCGCTGTCGTGTCTGTCGTGTGCACATATTTAACATTATGCCAGTTTAGCTTAATTTTCCTTAGCCAATCACGGCCCAAAACACTTGGCCCCCCCCCTTAGCTATAACCAGCCTGGCCTTTGCCTTCTGATTCCCTGCTAAAATGTCCACATATAGCACTCCTATATGAGGTATGGGCTGACCTGTGTACGTCCTGAGGCTGAGCTTTGATGGGCTAATGGGTGGTAGGTTAGACCCCCATGTCTTCCTGTAAGTCTCCTCACTGATGACCGATGCAGTAGCCCCTGAATCAATCTCAAACTTTACATCCTGTCCCCCGACAGTGATAGTGGCATAATAGGGTTCAGGTGGCTCCTCATCTATTCCCACCCCGAACATGTTGTATGCACACTCTGCTTCCTCATCTGTTTCTTCCAGGTGGTGTGTGGAGGCTTGAGCCTGTCGCTGCTTTCCCTGCCAAGGCTTGCCCCTGCCCATTTTATTGTCTTTTGAACTCCTGCACTTCTTTGCTAGGTGTCCCTTTTTATTACAATTATGGCAGACAGCCTCTTTGAATCTGCAGTCATTTGCATAATGCGACGACCCCCCACACCTAAAACATTCGCCCCCTTTTTTAAACACTTAATTTTTACCAGTCTCTTTATAGGCATGATCCTTTCTGACTTGGTGCACTGTCGCTGTCTGTGACACTGACAACCCATTCCCCCTCTGTATGTCCCTAGCATTGTTTGCAGCCATCTCCATACCTTGGGAAATCTCCAGGGCTTTTTAAAAAGTGAGTGGTGGGGCTTCCCCCAGCAGGCGGCGCTGTATGGGGTCATTATTAATGCCGCAAACTAATCTGTCACGGAGCATATCGTCCAACACTGCCCCGAATTCACAATGTTCCGACAGTTGGCTTTGCTGGCCTGCAGTGCTGAACCCTCTGAGTGACTTCTCCTGCCCCCACAGGGCATACGGCCCTGAGCTATTATCTTGTATCTCATCCTGTATCCATACGCTTGCAGTAGGACCTTGCAGTACTACTTGCAGACCTTGCAGTAGGACCTGACATGGACAACACACATAGACTCAGTCGTAAAAAAGGCGAAGCAGCGCCTCTACCACCTGAGACAGTTAAGGAAGTTCAGAGTATCTGGGAAGATACTCCAGTCCTTCTACTCCGGAGCTGTAGAGCATCTTGACTGGAAACATCACTGCCTGGTATGGAAACAGCACGGCACAGGACAAGAATGCCCTACAGAGAGTGGTGCGCTCAGCCGAGCGTACCACGGGTATTGCACTACCAACCCTGCAGGTCCTATACAACAAGAGGTGCAAATCCAGAGCCTGCAGAATAATGAAAGACCCTCACCACCCAACAACAGCCTGTTCATGCTGCTGCGGTCAGGCAAACACCTGCGAACACCAGTAACTAGGACAGAGACTTCGGCTCAGCGTCTTCCCCCAGGCCATCAGAGCCTTGAACACTGAACTCTCCACGCACACATGAGCACACACACACTGTACACGCTCACACACTAGCAGCCACTTTAACATGAGCACACACACACTCATGCTGCACACGCTCACACTTATGGTCACTTTACAGAAGGAAGGTCACTTTAGGAATAGTATAGTATAGCTTGAGATTGTAAAATATAGCATTGTATAGCAGTGTACATAAAGACCCAGTGCCTCATCCGTAGCTAACCATTGCACTACCACAGGACCTAGCATGTCCTACCATGCTCTGTAAATAACTCGTGTACAGATACCGATATGCCCTACTTTGTTACTTGTTATTGCACAATGTCGTTCTATTGGATTCTTATTATATATTACTATTGTAATTATGCACATCGTTGTGGGCAAGACCCCCCGCATTTCATTGTATACTTGTATGCCGTGACAAATAAAACTCTTGTATCTCTTGTAGTTCTATCTATTTCACAATTGTCTTATATACTATGATTCTACTGTCACCATGTATGCATATGCTCACTACATGTATTTATTGCTCCATCTCCGCACACTACAAACATGGGAACTCTCTAACCCCCTCCTATTGCTAGGTTTTAGTGAGTTTTTTTTCTTACCTTCGCGTGGGGTATGTCTGGGAGTGTTGCATTTATTTATTTTGCATTTATTTTTAATTTTTTGGACCTTATGGTGTTCTTGTTTTGTTCTTGACTTATTGTGATGTTTCTTCTTGACTTGTTTAAAGAAGAAGTGTACGGCCCATGGGGACATTAAAATGGGGGACCATGATGTAAACAAGACAAACGTCTTTCTCTGTTCTGCATCCCCTTAACAATTGTGTGTATTGAGCCATACTGTATTGTACCCATTCTGCAATCTGTTAAATAAAGTTTTCATTCATTCATTCATTCAACATGTGTTGTCGGGCCTTACAAATAAATTAGATTTGATTTAATAATAAACACTGTTAGGACTATCCAACTGTTAATAAACACTGTTATGACTATCTGACTCTTAATAATAAACACTGTTAGGACTGTCTGACTCTTAATAATAAACACTGTTAGGACTATCTGACTCTTAATAATAAACACTGTTAGGACTGTCTGACTCTTAATAATAAACACTGTTAGGACTATCCAACTGTTAATAAACACTGTTATGACTATCTGACTCTTAATAATAAACACTGTTAGGACTATCTGACTCTTAATAATAAACACTGTTAGGACTATCTGACTCTTAATAATAAACACTGTTAGGACTATCTGACTCTTAATAATAAACACCGACTCTTAATTAATAATAAATCATTTCTAAAGGAACACTTGACTTGAACAAGAAGGCTGATGTACAGCAGTACCATCTGGTGGCCAACCTGCGCAAGGTGCCAGGAGACACTCACAAGGCCCTGCATGGCAACGACCAGCAGATGTATATTATACCCACTACCCAGGGGTGTAAAAAGTATGCAGAAATTATACTTACGTGAAAGTACAGTATGGGTACAGTCTTAAAATCGTACTCAAGTAAAAGTCAGAGTATCTGGCTAAAAACACACTTCTTGAGTAAAAGCTAAAAAGTTTCTACTTTTAAATGTACTTAAGTACTAAAAAGTAAAAGTAAAAACTTTTTTTCTGACTCTATTCTTCTGATAGCAGGTGTTTAATCAAAGATCCCTGCTTTCTAGTCTTGCACAAGGACCTATCAGCATGGGTGGGTTAATTTTCCATTGATGGGGATTTGATTGGCTGTTTTTAAATAAAGTGCGGCCGCAGGATTAATAATGTTAACGTTAGTTCGGCCAGAGAAACAAATATACTAATTAAAATGGTTGGACCTGCGAGATTTGTACTTTTTAGGTCTGCATTTTAAATGTAAGGAGTAAAAGGTAAAAAAAATGTCAACGTTTTTTTTCTCTGAAATGTAATTGAGTAAAAGTACAAGTATATAAACCTAATAATACTCAGAGTAAAGTACAAATCCCCAAAAACAGTTTAAGTATTGTAACGAAGTACAAACTTAAACTGTTTTTGGGGATTTGTATTTTACTCGAGTATTATTAGGTTTGTATACTTGTATAATTACTCAAGTATTTTACACCCCTGTATATACCATATCCTTACAGATTAAGGTTTCATAAAAGATTAAGTGATGAATGTTTTTGAAATGGATGGAGGAAGAGTGAATATCAGACATTCAATAAATGTTTTTGTCGGCCACACAATCCGTTTGAGGAAATGTTTCTTAGATTATTTCTATAATTTTTGCCCCCAATCATCCAAATTGTTCTGTGCTTTACGTGAATCTGAAGGACCTTCAGTGGGAACCGTTTTCAGGGTTCAGAATATTATGGTCACAGAAAACGTGATGTTTTCCTGGCCTGGAAAAGTGATGGAAAATGGTACAAAATGTCAAAGGTTTTTGGAAATCTGTTGAGAATCTCTTTTCTTTCAGCCAGTAAAGTCTGTAATGTCAGGCGGATAGATCTAGTTAACAGAATATATATTATATTTATCCAAAGAGCGTTACAATTTGTTCCTCACATTTGACCTATTCACACACGACGAAGGAGGCGACCATGCAAGGTACAAGTCTCTTGCTCAAGGACACTTCGACACGCTGCCTGGGAGCAGCGGGAATCAAACCGGGAACCTCTGCTCTACCCCCCGAGCCAGTCGCCCCGACTGATTCCTGATCACATGAGTCTACACATGCTGTAGTGGCAGCTTGTCCACAAGACCTGGGGCAAGGTAACCTGACCAGGGCATTCAAAGATAACCTGACCAGGGCATTCAAAGATAACCTGACCAGGGCATTCAAAGATAACCTGACCAGGGCATTCAAAGATAACCTGACCAGGGCATTCAAAGATAACCTGACCAGGGCATTCAAAGATAACCTGACCAGGGCATTCAAAGATAACCTGACCAGGGCATTCGAAGATAACCTGACCAGGGCATTCAAAGATAACCTGACCGGGCATTCAAAGATAACCTGACCAGGGCATTCGAAGATAACCTGACCAGGGCATTCAAAGATAACCTGACCAGGGCATTCGAAGATAACCTGACCAGGGCATTCAAAGATAACCTGACCAGGGCATTCAAAGATAACCTGACCAGGGCATTCAAAGATAACCTGACCAGGGCATTCAAAGATAACCTGACCAGGGCATTCAAAGATAACCTGACCAGGGCATTCGATGATAACCTGACCAGGGCATTCAAAGATAACCTGACCAGGGCATTCAAAGACAACCTGACCCACCAGACCTGACAGAACCAGGGCATTCATTTGCATTTTACATTTACATTTAGTCATTTAGCTGACCCTTTTATACAAAGCGACTTACAAGTTCTGTACGACAACTCTATCAGCTGAGTAACAATGTTCAAGTGTTGAGTGCTACAGTGTAGGTTAGTATATTAGGACACGTGCATGACAGTAAGGTTAGTTAGGGTTAGATTTTTTTTATTTTTTATTATAATTTTTTTTTTCTTCATTTCAGATAATGCTTGAAGAAGTGCGTCTTTAGGCGACGGCAAAAGATTGGACGGGTTTCGGCTGTCCTGACTGTGGTGGGCAGTTCGTTCCACCATTGTGGGGCAAGGACTGAGAATAGGCGGCTTCTCCTTGATGACCCTCCCGGAGCTCGGATAGGAGTGGGTCTGAGACGGCCAGAAGATGCAGAGCGTAGGGGTCTTGAGGGTGTGTAGTTAGAGATCATTGACCGGAGGTAGGCGGGAGCGGTTCCCTTTGCCGCATGGTATGCCAGGTCGAGGGCCTTGAAGCGGATTTGTGCGGCAATGGGGAGCCAGTGCAGGTCCCTAAGAAGTGGGGTGACATGGGCTGACTTTGGTAGGTTTGAGATGTGTTAAAAGATGACATTCAAAGAGAACCTGACCCAGCAGATCTGAGACACATTACCATCAAATCTTAATGAATTTGTCAATTTCATTTTGAAGATAAAACATCTCCAGAGGAAGTCTTATTTCAACATTATATCCCGCCTTTCATTCATTAAAAAACTCAAGACGATTCAGAATCACCTCTTTGTCGACAATGGACAGTTTTGAAGGTTCGCTGAGAAAAAGAGTCGGAGCTAAAACTGGAATCTCTGACCTGCAGAGACATATCACTCATATCTCTGACCTGCAGGAACATATCACTCATATCTCTGACCTGCAGGAGCATATCAATCATATCTCTGACCTGCAGGAAAATATCACTCATATCTCTGACCTGCAGGAGTATATCACTCATATCTCTGACCTGCAGGAAAATATCACTCATATCTCTGACCTGCAGGAACATATCACTCATATCTCTGACCTGCAGGAGCATATCACTCATATCTTTGACCTGCAGGAACATATCACTCATATCTCTGACCTGCAGGAGCATATCACTCATATCTCTGATGCTGCAGGAACATATAACTCATATCTCTGACCTGCAGGAACATATCACTCATATCTCTGACCTACAGGAGCATATCACTCATATCTGACCTGCAGGAACATATCACTCATATCTCTGACCTGCAGGAACATATCACTCATATCTCTGACCTGCAGGAACATATCACTCATATCTCTGACCTGCAGGAACATATCACTCATATCTCTGATGCTGCAGGAACATATAACTCATATCTCTGACCTGCAGGAACATATCACTCATATCTCTGACCTGCAGGAACATATCACTCATATCTGACCTGCAGGAACATATCACTCATATCTCTGACCTGCAGGAACATATCACTCATATCTCTGACCTACAGGAGCATATAACTCATATCTCTGACCTGCAGGAGCATATCACTCATATCTCTGACCTGCAGGAGCATATCACTCATATCTGACCTGCAGGAACATATAACTCATATCTCTGACCTGCAGGAAAACATCACTCATATCTCTGACCTGCAGGAGCATATCACTCATATCTCTGATGCTGCAGGAACATATCACTCATATCTCTGACCTGCAGGAACATATCACTCATATCTCTGACCTGCAGGAACATATCACTCATATCTCTGACCTGCAGGAGTATATCACTCATATCTCTGACCTGCAGGAGCATATCACTCATATCTCTGACCTGCAGGAACATATCACTCATATCTCTGATGCTGCAGGAAAACATCACTCATATCTCTGACCTGCAGGAACATATCACTCATATCTCTGACCTGCAGGAACATATAAGTCATATCTCTGATGCTGCAGGAACATATAAGTCATATCTCTGACCTGCAGGAACATATAAGTCATATCTCTGACCTGCAGGAGCATATCACTCATATCTCTGACCTGCAGGAACATATCACTCATATCTCTGACCTGCAGGAACATATCACTCATATCTCTGACCTGCAGGAGCATATCACTCATATCTCTGACCTGCAGGAACATATCACTCATATCTCTGATGCTGCAGGAACATATCACTCATATCTCTGACCTGCAGGAACATATCACTCATATCTCTGACCTGCAGGAACATATCACTCATATCTCTGACCTGCAGGAACATATCACTCATATCTATGATGCTGCAGGAACATATCACTCATATCTCTGACCTGCAGGAGCATATCACTCATATCTCTGACCTGCAGGAGCATATCAATCATATCTCTGACCTGCAGGAACATATCACTCATATCTCTGACCTGCAGGAAAACATCACTCATATCTCTGACCTGCAGGAACATATCACTCATATCTCTGACCTGCAGGAGCATATCACTCATATCTCTGACCTGCAGGAACATATCACTCATATCTCTGACCTGCAGGAACATATCACTCATATCTCTGACCTGCAGGAACATATCACTCATATCTCTGACCTGCAGGAACATATCACTCATATCTCTGACCTGCAGGAGCATATCACTCATATCTCTGACCTGCAGGAGCATATCAATCATATCTCTGACCTGCAGGAACATATCACTCATATCTCTGACCTGCAGGAGCATATCACTCATATCTCTGACCTGCAGGAGCATATCACTCATATCTCTGATGCTGCAGGAACATATCACTCATATCTCTGATGACCTGCAGGAACATATCACTCATATCTCTGATGCTGCAGGGTTTAGTCCGAAATATTTAGTCTCTAGAGCCTCCTTTCTCTCCTTCACACAAAGTTAAATCTAATCTAAATGAAACTTAAGCTCCTCTGTATACTGCAACCTATACAGAGCAAGCCTAGTATACTGTCGAGTGCTGCCTCAGGGAGACAACAACATTCTGACCATGTGTTTCGTCTCCCAGTGGTTTCTATGACAACGCTGATCCATCCTCTTATTCTTTTTTTTATTTTTATTTTTTTAAAGATATGTTTTTATGGCATTTTCAGCTTTATTGTGGATAGGACAGTCAGAGAGGAAATTGGGTGAAGAGATGGGGGAAGACATGCAACACAAGTCCTGGGCCGGATTCGAACCCAGGACATTTGCAAGTACGCTGCAAGCGCAGCTACGTGGTACGCCACCGTGGCACCCATCCTCTTATTATTCTAGGCTTACCGGCCTCGCTTACTTGAGGCCACTCCCATCAGGACAGACTGAAGCTCCTCCCACCAGGACAGACTGAAGCTCCTCCCATCAGGACAACAGACTGAAGCCCCTCCCACCAGGACAGACTGAATCTCCTCCCACCAGGACAGACTGAAGCTCCTCCCACCAGGACAGACTGAAGCTCCTCCCACCAGGACAGACTGAAGCTCCTACCAGGACAGACTGAAGCTCCTCCCACCAGGACAGACTGAAGCTCCTCCCATCAGGACAACAGACTGAAGCTTCTCCCACCTGTGCCTCAGCCTCTTTCAAGCGACTTCCATATTTCTCCTCTCGCCGTCTTCATCCAAGACAGAGGTGGACTGAGCAGCTCCACAGAGCAGGACGATAGGATGTTGATCACTCCTGCAGTAACACCTGTATGGAATCAGGTGTCTCCTTTAAAGCTGCACTACGTGGTTTTCGGAGGAGGGGGATTTGTTTGCAGAGCCGGCAAAACAAATTTTTACTATAATTCTTAGAATTATAAATCATAAATGAAAAAAAAATCATTCTTAGGCACACTGTGAACCAAATGTGAGCCTAGAATATTTAATATTTGTCACCGCATCTATATATTATTTTTAGTGTCGTCAATAGATTAATTTTTTTTACTAATTAATCTCACAATTTTCTGTAATTAATCTAGATGAATCTAGATTAAAAATGGCATTTTTCTACTTAAGACCGAAGCTTGTAACAGATATTTACTTGAGTAAAATCATGGAATTAATGTAAAATCAACACAAGAAAGTATATTTAGATTCAAAGACTATTTTAATAGCTTTCTTTGAATACAGTTTCTCTCCTGTGAAATACAAATGTTCAACAAAACCATCAACATTGACTCAGCTAGACCTCTTTCTTATATCCGCGGGCTAAGATTTTTCACTCCATAGATTAATCTAGATACATTTATTTTAATGCTTTAAATAATTTAAATTAATCTCCAAAGTTAAAGCATTAATTCTGTCAGCCCTAATTATTTTAAATTTTTCTCATAAGAACAAGCAGGATGATGATTTGTGAAAAAAACAAAAATCCATTTTACTCACAGACAAGTTTGGGAGGGAAATGACAGTGTGTTAGAAGACATGTTTGGGAGGGACCTGATACTGGAAACGAACTAAATAAAGACAAGTTGCTATACAAAGTAAGCCGCCAGGGCAGCCATTTTGTCTTTAGGCTTCTTGGGGGCTCCCCTGCGCCCCCGGCCCCTGCCGCGGCCCCCCCCTCGCCGGTAGCTGGGGTGCCTCATGGTGGCGTGCTTGAGCTCCACCAGGTCCTGGAACACCGGGTCACAGAACACACAGCCGCTGTGCTGAGTCTCCCCAGCAGGCAGCGGCGAGCGGGTCTTGTTGAAGTCCACCGCCACCAGGGAGGCCTCACACACATCACAGCTGTCCTGAGTCACCTGGGGGGAAGGGGGGGGCGGGAAAGAGAGGGGGGAGGAGAGAGAGGGGGGGGAGAGAGCGAGAGAGAGATCAACACCGCTACCAGGGAGGCCTCACACACATCACAGCTGTCCTGAGTCACCTGGGGGGAAGGGGGGAGAGAGAGGGGGAGGAGAGAGAGGGGGGGGGGGAGAGATAGAGAGAGAGATCAACACCGCTACGAGTCTATATTTATCACAGCCGAAGAGTGCAAGATCGCTTCCGCATTCTTCGCCATACGCCAGTACGGTAATGCGCATTTCCTTTTCCTTCGCCCCGGTGCTCGCCGCGCATGCGCATGAGGTCGCCGCTTGGTTCGACGCGGTTCAGACCCCCATTAATCACAGATGCCAGAACGCGCCATATGCCATATTAAAGCCAAAGCCTTTGGTTCATATTAACGCTGGTCAATCACATATTAACACGCCATATTAGCACACATTACAAGACGAAAGTCTTTCTCTGGTCTGCATCCCCTTAACAATTGTGTGTATTGAGCCGTACTGTATTGTACCCATTCTGCAATCTGTTAATAACATTTTCATTCAATCAATTTCATTCAATCAATTTTATGAATGCCCGAATAACGTTATGGCGTTGCGAGTAAATCGCGTCGCGATAATATACATGTATTCCATAATATGTGTACAGTTGACAGCTGCGTTGTGTTAACGTTACAATGTACAGGGAAATAACATTATGGCGTGTTATGGCGTTATGTGGTCCTCGTTTGGATAATATGTAAAGTACAGTTGACAGCTGCGTTGTGTTAACGTTGCAATGTACAGGGAAATGCTGCGTTGTGTTAACGTTGCAATGTACAGGGAAATGCTGCGTTGTGTTAACGTTGCAATGTACAGGGAAATGCTGCGTTGTGTTAACGTTGCAATGTACAGGGAAATGCTGCGTTGTGTTAACGTTACAATGTACAGGGAAATAACATTATGGCGTGTTATGGCGTTATGTGGTCCTCGTATGGCGTTATGTGGTCCTCGTTTGGATAATATGTAAAGTACAGTTGACAGCTGCGTTGTGTTAACGTTGCAATGTACAGGGAAATAACGTTATCGCGTCGCGATAATATACATGTATTCCATTTGGGCGTCTGAGCGGGGGGAAAGAAAATGGGCATTTGGAGGGCGTTACCGGGGCCAATCAGGGCAAAATGCGGAAGCGCTCTTCGGCTGTGATAAATATAGACGCCATCGCTACCAGGGAGGCCTCACACACATCACAGCTGTCCTGAGTCACCTGGGGGGAGGGGGGGGGAGATAGAGGGGGGGGGGGGGGGGGAGAGAGAGGGACAGAGAGAGGAGAGACAGAAAGAGAGGAGAGACAGAGACAGAGAGAGAGGGAGAGAGAGGAGACAGAGAGGGACAGAGAGAGGAGAGAGAGACAGACAGACAGAGAGAGTGACAGAGAAAGAGGAGATACAGACAGAGGAGAGAGAGAGAGAGAGAGAGAGAGAGAGAGAGAGAGAGAGAGAGAGAGAGAGAGAGAGAGAGAGACAGAGAGAGAGGGTCAGAGAGAGAGAAAGGAGATACAGACAGAGAGGAGAGACAGAGAGAGAGAGACAGAGGAGATACAGACAGAGAGGAGAGAGACAGAAAGAGAGAGAGGAGAGACAGAGAGACAGAGAGAGAGAGAGAGAGAGAGAGAGAGGAGAGAGAGGCACTTAGACCATCAGTTCTACTGAACATTATATATATATAGGAGTAGCTCTAAACATATATAAAATATATATAACATAACAAGGACAGCGTGCTGGAGTAACTCTAAACATATATAAAATATATATATATAATTATAAATATATGTAAAATATAAGGACAGCGTGCTGGAGTAGCTTTAAACATATATAAAATATATAAAAATATATGTTAAATAATAATGACGGCATACTGGAGTATCTCTAAACATAAAATATAAATATATGTAAAGTAATAAGCAGGGCGTGCTGGAGTATCTCTAAACATATAAAATATAACTATATGTAAAGTAATAAGCAGGGCGTGCTGGAGTATCTCTAAACATATCAAATATAATTATAAATATATGTAAAGTAATAAGCAGTGCTGGAGTATCTCTAAACATATAAAATATAATTATAAATATATGTAAAGTAATAAGCAGTGCTGGAGTATCTCTAAACATATAAAATATAATTATAAATATATGTAAAGTAATAAGCAGGGCGTGCTGGAGTATCTCTAAACATATAAAATATAATTATAAATATATGTAAAGTAATAAGCAGGGCGTGCTGGAGTATCTATAAACATATCAAATATAATTATAAATATATGTAAAGTTATAAGCAGGGCATGCTGGAGTATCGCTAAACATAATATCACATATATATATATATATTAGGGATGTCCGATATTATCGGCCGACCGATATTATCGGCCGATATCGGCAGTAAAATGTGATATCGGAAAATATCGGTATCGTTTAAAAAAAAAAAAAAAAACAATAACAATATTTGTTATATATATATATCCAGTGAAATTATTAGTTACCTGAAATTATTCCGTTTTGGGGGGGGGGGGGGGGGGGGAACCCTGCATATATCGGTATCGGTTGATATCGGTATCGGAAATTAAGAGTTGGACAATATCGGAATATCGGTAAAAAAGCCAATATCGAGCATCCCTAATATATATATATATATATAAATATATGTAAAGTAATAAGCAGGGCGTGCTGGAGTATCTCTAAACATATAAAATATAAATATATGTAAAGTAATAAGCAGGGCGTGCTGGAGTATCTCTAAACATAAAATATAATTATAAATATATGTAAAGTAATAAGCAGGGCGTGCTGGAGTATCTCTAAACATATAAAATATAATTATAAATATATATAAAGTAATAAGCAGGTGTGGTTCCTACCTGCACCCTGTGCGCATGCTCAAAGAAGTGCACCACCACGTTGCACTTGTTGCAGGCCATCCTCCACTTGGGGCCCGACATGACGTCCAACACCAGGACCCCACCCTCGCACTCCACACACTGACCGATGCCCAGCGAGTTCAGGGAGTGCTGGCAGGTGGGATGGGTGCACTCGTTACAACCCAGACCTGGAGAGAGGGACGGGTGCACGCGTTATTACTAGTGGTGCACGATATATCGGCCGATACGTTTTTTTTTTTTTTTTACACATCGGTATCGTTCCGATGTCAAAATAGGGCCAATATTTAAAAAGAAATCAAAATTATTATACATTTTTTTTAACATGTTTTGGTCTTATATTGTTTAAAAATATCACTCATTTCTGAAAATAAGTTACAAAAGTAAAAAAAATAAATGCGTTTTGGAAAATAGCTCTTTATTTGATTATCATAAAAAAGTGTTTTCTATACATATGTACATCATGGTTTCCTCCTTCCCCTAAAACAGGGGTCTCAAACTCACGGCCCGCGGGCCAATTGCGGCCAGCTGGATGATATTGTGCGGCCCCCTACTTGACATCAAAGTTTAGTGTTAGTGCAGCCCGCGCGCAACTTTTTGCTGCGTCGTTGCGCGAGTCGAATGTTTTATTTATTTTATCACTTGTAGGCTACCATAGTGCAGGCTCATGACAGCAACGTTACGTTAGTGACTTGGTTGAAACGTGATTCCGGAGTGATACCAAGTGGATCTCCGCTATCTCCTCTGCAAGCAGTGCTCTGCCTGTCCGGCTGCACTGCTCCTGTCTGAGTCCGTCTACTCTGGTTCAATCACATTCAGCGTCCCGTCAGCGTTTTTCCCCCCCACCCACAGTCTGCGAATCAGAGGCAGAGTAGGGCGGGTTTTCACGGAATGCGTGTTGTCTCTTTCAAAGAGTCCGAGTCAGAGCGAGAGTTGACAGCGCATCTACAGGTAGCCTAATCTGCAGGTACTGTAGTTTCGCCAGCAGGCAGTTAGTAGAAAAATATGGCATGTTCAAAGATGGCCAGTAAAAGAAAAGTCGACAGTGAAAATCGCTGCAATTCAAAGGTGAATGGACTGAAAAATATGAGTGCATCCTCCCAGCACCAAACCAATGTGCCTAATTATGCCAAGAAACGGTAGCTCTTGTGAAGAGTGGCATATTTGAAACGCCACTACGAAACAACAGTTATTTTGATGCAACCTTTCCTCAAAATTCTGTGGAACCACAAAAATAAATGGAATGAAATCATATCAAGCTGCAAGCAGAATTATTGTTAAATCTATGTCACAACGAGAAAAAGCAACCAAGTCCTCACTCAGTGGCATGGGTGTTGGCTAAACACAAGAAGCCATTCTCTGATGCATAAATAATAAAATAATGTATGACTGAAGTGATGGAGACCATGTTTGAAGGCAAACAAAAGCAAATCCTGCTCAGATAGCACAGCAACCAGAATAACTGAAATACTGGCTGGTGATTTGAATAAAAAAAAATGCACAGTGCATTTCCATAGCTGTGGATGAGTCCACTGACACCACTGAGAATGCTCAGTTGCTGGTGTTTGTGAGGTTTTATGATGAGGCAAAGGGGTAGTTTGTTGAAGATGTATTGCGCCTGAAAAACCTGAGAGGACACACAAGGGGGGAAGACATAAGAGGAAGCGCTGCCAAGTCTCTGGCAGCAAGGAGTAGGTAAGAAGAACTGTTCATGTTCTGAAATGTTATTTCTAAAGATTGAGAAGATTGGATCAGTTGTCCTTTTTTTTGGAATATTTGATGCGTCCAGCCTCACCCAGACTCTACCTCCAGCGGCCCCCAGGTACATTGAGTTTGAGACCCCTGCCCTAAAATGTCTATGCGAACCCGGGGGGCTGGGAGAGGGGATAAGAAGCGACCTGGACGCGTGTATGCTTTCTACAACGCAGTTGTGTTTCCGGGTTGCTCTGATTGGCCGCTGACCCCACGTGACCCTACGCTACTACGCCCCCCTTATCTGACGCTCTACAGCTCTCCGTAACTTCCTCGAAGAACAGCTGCTTCCGTATTTATAATATTGGAAACGCCGCGCTGTGATAACAACATTAACGAGCGCTGTGATAACAACATTAACGAGACTCTCGTTGTGTCTATTCTGCTAACGCTAACGTTAACGCTAACATTACCTCTCATTGTGTCTATTCTGCTAACGCTACCTCTCATTGTGTCTATTCTACAAGCTTTAACGTTACCTAGGCTCTCGTGTCTATCTGCTAACGCTCTCGCGTCTATCTGCTA